>NW_008347042.1:4789349-4799085 GCF_000622305.1 Nannospalax galili
GTGAGAAGGATCAGGAAACAGTATTGGTTCCCCAGGTGTCTGGGGCCCCAAGACTAGGAATGGCACAGGGTCCAAGCTAGAGTATAGAATGCCAGGCGGGGGGGGGGGGGCAGGGGGGGTGGGGTGGAAGGGTGAATGAGGCTTAGGGAGTCCCTGCGTGGAGAGCTGCGCTGTAGACTTACCCCAAGAGGCCTGAGGATAGTCTTTTCTATCTTTTTACTCAAAACTAATGTTTATCCTTAATGATGAGGTGTGTTTCTTAGAGACAGTAAATCCTATTTTTTAATGTAATCTGTTAACCTGTGTCTTTTTGTTGTGGAATTCAGACCATTGATACTGAGTGTTATTATTCACCAATATTTATTAATTCCTGTTATTTTGTTGTGCTAGTATTGTTTTCATAGACTTCTTTTCTGTTAACCATTCTGGATTTGTTTATCCCTTGTGCCCTCTTGGGTGTGCTCAACATCCTCTTCAGATGGATACTTTCCCTCTAATATCCTCTGTAGAGCTAGATAGTGTACATAAATTATGTAAAGCTGTTATCATTTAAAGTTTGTCTTTGTCTTTTGATTAAACTGATAGTTTTGTGGAGTATAGCAGTCTAGGCTAGCATCTATATTCTTTTATGACCTTTAGAACACCAGTCCAAGCTCTTCTGACTTTCATAGTCTTCACTAAAAAATTAACTGTCATTCTGATGGGCATGCTTTTAAATGTGACTTGATCTTTCTTGTAGTTTTCATTATCTTTTCTTTGCTCTGTACATTTAGTGTTTTTTTTTTATTATATGATGTGGGAGTTTTTTCTTCTGGTCATGTTCTGTGTGCCTCTGGTACCTTAATAAGCACCTCTTTCCTTAGATTTGAGAACTTTTCTTCCTCGATCTTTGTTGAATATATTTTCTGAACCTTTGACCAAAGTTTCTTATCCTTCTACAACTACGGTTCACAGATTCTGTCCTTTGTAGTGTACAAGAGTTCCTATATGTTCTGTTCCTAGATTGTTTCAGATTGAACATTTTCTTTGACCGAATGATCCATTTCCTCTCTTTTGTCTTTGAGAACTGATATTCTGTCTCCCACTTGATTCATTCTACTAATAAGGCTTTCCATTGAGGTTTTTAGTTCATTGACTGAATTTTTTATTTCAAATTTTATTTCAGTTTGGATTTTCCTCAGAAATTCTCTTTCTTTATTAAATTCTATTTTCATATCTTGAATTATTTTCATTTAATTTGACTCTTTTTGCTTTCATCGTCTTCATTCCAGAATTTATGCATATCCCCTTTGATTTCCTTGAACATATTTATAATTGCTGTTTTGTTTTGGGACAGCAACTAAGTTACTCTTCTCAGGGAACATTATGATGGTGGTACTGATTTCTGGAGGTACTGATTTCTGTATATTGTGCTGGCTATTTATGTTGTTTGTGTTTTTGTGATAGGAACTGAGCATCTGAACTTAGGTCATTGATTGTGCTTCTTGGCATAGATATCTGGTCTCACATTTGCTGAGTTGGGTGTTTGGATCTTTCTTTACTATGTCCAACTTGTCAGGTTGTGGACCAATGATGGTCCTTGGGATTCAGTCTCAGGGTAGAGCACTTGCCTAGAGTGCACAAGGCCCTAGGTTCAGTCTTGAGAATGGAAAAAAAAAAAAAGACATACAAGTGTACTAGAATCGTTTAAGATTTGGGATACTAGAAAAGGTTGTTTTGCACAGAAAAATAAATACATTCAAATTTCATATTTAAAAGAAATTCGTTTGAATAAAAATGTACCCATAAATAGAACTAAGATGATGGAAAAAATATTCACAACATATATAATAAGGATGACTATCAAAAACATGCAAAAAGTTAACTGTGAAAAGACATAGGTCACTATAAAATAGGAGAAAATATATGAATCAACAAATTCTAGAAATTCAAATGACCAGTATTTAATTCTTCCATTCATTCTACAACTACTGAGTCTTCTCTAAAGATAAGCATTGCCTTAGCAAGGGGCATACAGCAAAAAAAGAGGATATATGAAAAAAATAGCTAATTAAAATAACAAATATAACTTGCTCATAAAATTGTCAAAAGTTTGCAGAGATTGATAATATCAAATGCTATTGGGGTTTGGAAAATGCACATACAAATGAAGCTTGGGAGCATAAATTAGCATAGTCTCTTGAAATCTATATTAGCAGTATATCAGAAGTTCAATTGTTCTTAGAATTTTTAAGAGACCTTCTCTTTTCCTGATTCTATCCTACATGAATATTCATACCTTGTACAAAGTTATACATGGTTAGGCACTGAAGCATCATTTATAATTGCAAAAATACTGGGAACGGTCTGTGTTATATATTAAATAGGAAATATCCCCCACAGGCTCATAAACTGAAGCTGGTTCCCAATTGATGGTGCTATTTTGGGAGGTGGTAGAAATGGTGCTTGGTAGGGCTTGAATGAAGGAAACAGGTGATAGCAGTGTGACCTTGGAGGCTAAACCTTATCCTGACATCTTCGTAGCTCTCTTTTTCTGTTTTGTGACTGTCATGGGGTGAGCATCTCTGCTCTACCATATTCGTGTGGTATGGCCTTCACCACAGGCCAAGAAATAATGGAACCAGTGCATGGGCTGAAATCTCTGAGACCAGGAGCCAAAATAAACCTCTCCTCTTTTAAGGGTTCACTCAGGTATTTGTCATAGACACAAGAAACTAACTCATTCTATTTCCTGACAAATTTGAAAAGTTTTGCTACATACATATTACAAAATAGTCAGTTAGCTATTTTTTAAAAAGTGGATTATAAGCAATGATATAAAAAAATTTATTGTACAAGAAAATGTTGTAAAACAATTTGTGTTTAAAAGAAATATGTGTAGATACAACTATGCATGTAAACACATACAAAAGAAATAAGAAGAGACACATGAAAGTTCACAAGATTTCTAATGTCTGTGGAGAGGTCAGAATGTGATGGGGAGACATTAAGGTTTCTCTTCACATATTATTGATGATCAGATTGAAGGGCTATTCAGCGTGTATAAGGTTTGGGGTCAAACATATACCTTTAAACCCTGTTTCTGCTGTTTCCCAGGTATAAAAACATGGGTTTTCTTTTCTGTAAAATAATTTTGGTGCACATATCACAAAATTCTTAGAATTCTGAGAATAAATTTAGATGATCCAGAAAAAGGTACTGTAAGTAGAAACACAGACCACATACTAGCCACTATTAATTTTTGAACTGTTTGAAATATTTGCAACAAAACATGTTCATGTTATTTGTATGCTTGAAGACTCACAATCAAAAAGGTGCAAGTTGAGACTGTGAGAATTTAGAAGAAACAAATCATTACTACTATTCCACAACATCCAACACCTGCTCTCCTCCCGGTTATTCCATGCAAACAGATAGGTCACAAATCTTGTTGGACAGACCCACAGCCCGAAGATCTCCTTCTATAAAAAATGTAGAGAAAACAGAAGCTTCTCTGAACCAACTAATAGAATTAAATGTTAACAAGTTTTATAAATCAACACTAAATTTTTCTTTGTGAGTGTTGAGGAGGGGCTTATGTGCACATGTGTGGGTTGGTACATACATGTGTGAGCATGCTTATGAAGGCATGAAATTAGTTTCCAATGTCTTCCTCAATGACTCTTCATCATATTTTTGACACAGGATGTGTTGCAAAAGACTGTCCACCAATAAGCAGACGGTGAACAGATGTCATTTTCCAGAGCTTGGTCACACCCATTTCCTAGGATAATCACAGCAAATCTTGTTGGTTGTTACTCTCAGCAAGAAAGGAGGAGCAGAGTCAGCCACAACTCCGAATCAACCAGTGTGCTTTAGTTGCATGACTAAGGGTATATAAACAGGAAGTAGAGGGGAGGCTATCTTGCCATTTTGTGCAGCTGTGGGGAAGTCACCATCATGCCTGGATGAAGATTTTCCAGTATAGCCTTAGGAGAGGAGCACCCACACTCCTGTAAGTAAACTCTGACCCATTGCTCATAAGCCCAATAAACTCACTGGTTTCCCAGACTGCAGTTTGGTGAAATTGTCGTAGGGGCCAAGGGACCAAGGGAGAAGAGGGCAGATGTTGTTTACACACCTCCAGAAGGAATTTTAGCCATAGGAAGTTTCATTGGAGCTTGCCAATTTGACTAGACTGGCTAGCCAACAAACCTCAGGGATCCTTCTGTCTCTGCCTCCCCAACACTGGGATTATAGATGTACTCTGCTATGCCCAGCTTTTCATGTGGGTTCTGAGAATCCAAACCAAGATCCTCTTGCTTGCATGGTAAGCATTTTACTGATTGAGGTTATGCCTTCCTCTTAAGTTTTCTAACTTGTTGAGCTAGACACATATTCTGAATTTTTTTGAAGAGTCATTTAGTAGCTAAAGCAGACTCTAAATTGAAATGGAAATAATTTCTAGAAAATACTTTTTCTAGATGATCATTAATATTTTATAGTTATGTTTACTCCTTCACAAAATTGTCTCACTAGTCATTTCCTTGTGTTAGTAATTCTTTCTTTAAGGAAGTGATTGCTGGTGTCCAATCTTGCCAAAATATGAGTCATATGGGAAGGTTGTTGGAAGTACAGATTCACCGAACCCTCTCTTGAAGATCCTGATTTAAGTGGTCTAGGATGTAGCAAAGGACTCTGGAGGGTTTGGGTTTTTTCTTGTTTATTTTGTCTCTAAATGTTTTATTAATTCCTTGAGACTTTTATACGATGTGTTTTGATCATATTCACTCCCCACTAATCCTTCTAACACTTCCCAGATCCCCCATCTCCCTAACACCAAACTTCATGTCCTCTTTTTTTTAATAGCCCATTAATAGGACTCTGCAATTTTAACAAGCACTGAACAAGCTAGGCACCCATTGTGCTAGATTATATCTTTCTCAGGAAGCAGTTGTTCCATAAGGTGGTGGGTGGACTTTATTCTTATAACTCAAATTTGTCTTAGCTAATTTGGGCCCTTTACATTTCGGTAGAACATGTGACCAGTTTGTCAATATCCATCAAAAACAAGGAAAGGAGACTAAAAAGAGGCCCACTAGAGGGAAAAAGAGGCTTTAAGGAAAGGCTTTAAGGAGAGGGTAAGGAATGAATTTGATATGAACCTTGAAAGGGAAATAGCCAGGGTTGGAAGGGTTTCAGCTGGGTATGGGGGGACAGAGAGATACAGGAGAAGAAGGAATGTGGGGGGTGGTCGACCAAAGCTAGTAGGCATAAAATGCCACAAAGAAACAAACAAAAAATTAGGGAATATTACATTAAGTTACAAAACAGTTCAGAAAGAATCTCCCTTTTCCAATGTTCAGTTGATTCATCCATTTTGGGTCCCAATGCTTATTCAACCATTTCGTCATTGTATGCACTTGAAGAATTTTCATAATTTTCATAAAAGTTCTGCATGCCTTTGTAGCTGTATTCCTAAATAACTGTTAGTTTTTATTGCTAACTTGAGTGGGATTTCTTGAGTGTGGGTGTTGGTGTGAAAGAAAGAGGAAGAAATATCTTATACAAAGCATCCTATGAAACATCCTGGTTTTTAAAGCAGTAATATAAAATACCCATCTACTTCCTTCCCCTCAGGAAGCAGAGCTCACCAAAATCTCACGCTCTCCTCCCGGATCTTACTCTCCCTCCCTCCGCCACAGTTATGACTTCTGTATTAACTATTTCAATGTTTTTCTTCACAGTGGTTTCACCTATCAATGAACAACACATTGATTAGATGTTGATGATTTTTATCTATTTGAAAGAAGTGTTTTTGCAGTTCAAAGGAATCGATGCATGTGATGAGTATTCCATCATTTTTTGCAGTGGCATGTTTTCTAGAAGAAATGTGCCAAATTATTTCTATTCTATATATTCTATTCTATTCACTATAAAAGTGCTGCTGTGAACAAACCCATGTATGTATCTTTTGGAAATTATTCTAACTTTTCTAAGATCTATGTCTGGGAGTGGAGATGCTGAATAGTGTCTTCTGCTCAAATTCTAAACTACTATGGCTGGAGAGATGGCTCAGTGGTTAAGAGCACTGACTGCTCTTGCAGAGGACCCAGGTTTGATTCCTACATGGCAGGTAACAGCTATCCATAACTCCAATTGCAGGGGGCCTGCCGCCTTCTTCTGACCTCCACAGGCATTGCACTAGTTTTTAACAAATTCAAAACTATTTTCCAATGTGATACATCAAATTGTACTCCAACACTACCCAAGCACTTCTGTTGCTCCAGGTTGTTGAGAACACTTGGTGTATGTTACATTTTTATACCTACAAGCTTTAGTTTTTTAACTAACAAGTAAAAGTTAAACATTTATGGTATACATGATGACTTGATATATGTATACATTATAGAATGGCTAAATCAACTCATTTAACATATATCACCTACTTATTTTGTGATGAAAACACTTAAAATCTACTTTCTTACCAATTTTCAAGTGTACAACAGTTTTAACTGTAGTCACCATAATGTCCAAGAATTCAACTTCTTTTTATAAAAAAATATTTTATTTATATTTTATGTGTATGAGTGTTATGCCTGCATGTAAGTAAGTGCACCCATGTCATGCAATGCCCATGGAGGACAGAAGAGGCTGTCGGATCCCCTGGGACTGGAGTTACAGACAATTGTTAGCTGCCATGTGGGTGCTGGGATTTGAACCTGGGTCTTCTGCAAGAACAGTCAGTGTTCTTAACCAGTGAGCCATCTCTCTCCAGCCCTCACAACTCCTTTTTAAAAATATTTGATTTATTTTTATTTTAGATGTATGAGTGTTTTGCCTGAATGTATGTAAGTGCACCACATACCTGCAATGTCCATGGAGGCCAGAAGAGGGGATCAAATCCCAACAGAGCTGGAGTTAATAGATGGTTGTTGGTCACCATGTGAATGCTGGGAACCACACTTGGGTCCTCTGCAAGAGCAGCAACTGCTCTTAACCAGTGAGTCATCTCTCCAGCCCCTCTATTCCTTTCTAAAAAAAAATTTAGAGGAGTTTGATGTTTTAAGATTCTGTATATAAGTGAGATCATTGAGTAGTTGTCTTCTTGTATCTGTTTCACATTTAAAATAACATACTGTTTCCATGTTTATCTGTGTGGTCATGAATGGTGGACTTTTCTTTCTGTAAGGTTGTCCTGCATTCCATTATGTATGTGTACTTTGTCTTTATTCATTTATCCACTTTGGTTGATCCAGTATCTTAGCTGTAGTGACTAAATGCTGTATGACAATGGGGATGCCAATCTCTCTTCAGCACGTTGATCTCCCTTCCTTTTGATGTGTGCCAAATAGTGTGATTGCCAGACCTTATGATAGTTTAATTTTTAATTTTTTAAGACACGTCATCCTATTCTCCACAACAGTAGAACTAATTCACACTGTAACCAACAATTTGGAAGAGTACTCATTTTCTCCCCATCCTTACCAACACTTGTTATCATTTGTCTTTTTCATAATAGTCACCCTAACAGGTGTGAAGTGACATTTCACCGTAGTTTTTCTCTTACAAATGTTTTATTGAATTATTGTAAATTTCATACAATACATCTTGATCATATTTAGCCCCACTCCCTTATTTGCATTTTCCTAATGATTAATACCTGCCAGTCATTTGTATACCTTTTGTGATGCATGGCTATTCAGGATTTTTAGCTATTTTTAAAATGTAGGCTCTTCATTTCCTTCCTGTTTAGTTATTTGAATCTCTTACATATTTGGGGCATTAATTTCTTATCAGTATTTCTCAGTCATTTGCATTTCACCTTTTGAGAACTCCTTGTTCAGCTCCTTGCCCTGTGTTTTAATTCTGTTGGATTTATTGAGGGTAAGGGATATGTTTAGGTTTTTGTGTTCTTTGCATATTCTAGTTTCTAAACTTCTGTCAGAAGTATGGCGGGTGAATATTTTTCTCCCATTCTGTAGGCTGCCTCTTCACTCAAATGATGGTGTTCTTTGCTGTACAGAAGCTTTTTAGTTTCATGAGGTCCCATTTATCAATTGTTGGATGTAATGACTAAGCTATAGAATTTCTGATTAAAAAGTCCTTTCCCGAGCCTTTATCTTGAGCCATCTTGCCAAGACCAAATTAATTTTCTAAGGTAAAGTAGGCTAAATAATAGTTCCCAAAGCCACCTATAGCCTAATCTCAAGCACCTATAAATATGTCTTAAATAGCATGGGGACTTTTGAAGTAATTTAAAAGTTTTTTCAATGTATATTTTTATTTAATTTTTGTGCATTTCATACAAATAATCTTAATCCTTTTTACACCCCCTCTCCCATCTGCACATTCCCATATCTGTCCCCACAGGATTTCATGCATTCTATCATATATGGTAAGGCCTATCAAGTCAAATTAGTGTACCTAGATGTCTCTCTATGCAAGTTCCTCTACTGGGGTCTTGTCAGCCTACCTACAAGTGCTCCCTTAAAGAATATCAACTCTCCCTTACGCAGCAATAATCAGCTGTCAATAGTTCTTTGGCTAAGGTTGGAATCTTCTTCCAGTTTTCCCTGTTCCATGATGAATTGTTGTCTGATTGTGTTTGTATGGATCTTTTGTATGATATCACCATTGCTGTGAGTTCATATGAGCAAGGTCCCATAAACCTATAAGATTCTGTTTCCTTATGGTCATGCACCTCCTCCCCTGGCTCTTATAATCTTTCTGCTCCCTCCTCCACAGTGGTCCCTGAGCCCTGGGTGGGTAAAGTTTGATATAGGAGTCCTGTGCAGGGACCCACTCTATGTGTATGAAATTAAGAAATTTGTGATGTAAAGAATATTATGGATTATCAAGTTGAGCCAATGAAATTGCATGCTTCCTTATAAACAAAAAGGAGACAGGAAGATCAGAGCCAGAAAGAAGGAAGATGCTGCACTTCTAGTTTTGAAGATACAGAATAGGGCCACGTCCAGGGGCCATGGGCAGCTTTAGAAGCTAGAAGAAAAAAATTCTCCCTGATGTTTCCAGAGCCCTGATGATACCCACACCTTAGCATAATGAGACTAAACTTAGATTTCTACCTTCAGAACTGTAAGACTCTGTCCTTTCAAACCAGTAAATGTGTGATTTTTTTTTTTTTTTTTTGGTCTTTTTGAGACAGGGTCTCCCTGTAGCCCCAGCTGTCCTGGAACTCACTATGTAGACCTGGCTGGCCTTTGTTAGGGTCCGTGACTTGGTGGGTCTCTTCAGGAGAACAAATGCACGAGTATGGAGATGCAAAAATCAAGCAGAGTTTTATTAAACCAGCTAGCTGGGGCGGACTATCCTTCCAAGATACGCAGGTCTGGTTAGAGCGATCAACACTGAGGCAATTTCAGGTAAAAATTATAAAGGCTCCCACAACCGTTACACAAAAGCCCGCGTTTATACAACCAATAGTTTCAAAGCAGGCATTGCACAAACCAATAACTTCAAAACAAGAAAAATGTTACAACTCCCTTCAGGTGTCTCAATCGGGGAGGGATGGGTGGTATGTGCCTGGCACGACCCTTCCCTGTTATCTTGTGTAAGCAGACATGCCTACGTGACTGGACACAGATCAGACTGGTCAGGCTCCGGGGGCTGCAGCACTTGCCCCTATCTCCGGATGCCTGTGTCTCCAGTTGAGTTAATTGGTTACAAGCAGTAAATTCAAACAAGTAAATTCAAGCAGTAAAAGCAGTAAAATCAAACAAGCAGTAAATTCCTC
>NW_008347042.1:4801628-4803725 GCF_000622305.1 Nannospalax galili
ATCTGGGGACTATCTCCTCCATTAGTTTCTTTGCTACCATCTGGCTAGTCTCATGTTTGGTTGGGAAAGCCTCCACCCATCCTGAAAAGATATCCACCATGACTAGCAAATACTTGTACTCATACTTTCCTGGCTTTACCTCCGTGAAGTCCATCTCCCAACTTCTTCCTGGGGCCCTCCCCCTCTCCCGGATACCTGTCAGGTGGAGCCCCTTTGGGGCTGGTCTTAGCTTTGCACAGCTCTCGCATCCCCCTGTGATCTGATGTGTGGCCTCGTTCTGGTGTGGAAATACCAACTGTGCATGCTGAAAAAGACTGAGCAACTTCTTCCAGCCTAGATGGGTGGATCTGTGTAGGTTGGTGAGCATGTATTTTCCTAGTACTTCTGGTAAGATCAGTCTACCTTCCCAGTCCCTACTCCAATCTCTCTCCCCAGGCTTTTCTCCTGGAGCTTGTTTTCTTATCCACTCAAGGTCCCGTGGGGAATAGTCAGGTCTGGGGGGTAGGGTGGGTAGTTCAGGTATGGGTACCTCTAGAGCTGCCAGCACAATGGGGTCTAAGAGAGCTACCCTCCTGGCCTCTGCATCAGCAAAGTTGTTATCAACAGCCTCAGGAGTCTTTCTGGACTGGTGCCCAAGCACATGTATAACTGCCACCGCCCTCGGCTTTTCCACAGCTGCTAACAGCCTTTGGATTTCCCGCAAGTTCTTCAGCTCCTTTCCTTCTGCAGACCAGAATCCTCTTTCCCGGTAGATGGTGTTATGAACATGTACAGTGCCAAAGGCATACCTGCTATCTGTATAAATGTTAGCTTTCCTGCCTTCTGCTCTCTCCAGTGCCTCTGCGAGAGCAATAAGTTCCGCCTTCTGGGCTGAGGTGCCAGGGGGCAGGGCTGCACTCCAAATGACTTCCCCCTCATGCATCACTACCGCTGCTCCGGTTCTTCTGACCCCATCCCGTACGAAGCTGCTTCCATCTGTATACCAGTCTAATTTACTATTTGGCAACCACGTGTGTCTCAGATCTGCCCATACCTGGATGATTTCAGAGAGAACGTCTCTACAGTCATGGATGGGTGTTGACAGGTCTGGGTCTGGCAGGAGAGTGGCAGGATTCAGGGTCACTGGGGCCGAGAAGGTGATTCGAGGAGAGTCCAGCAGGAGCCCTTGGTAGTGGGTGAGCCTGGCATTTGTCATCCATTTCCCTAGAGGGTGCCTGAGAATCCCCTCCACAGTATGCAGGGCTATCACCCTCAGGTCCTGGCCAAAGGTCAACTTGTCAGCTTCCTTTACCAGTAGGGCGAAGGCTGCCAAGATGTGCAGGCAAGATGGCCATCCCAAGGCCACTGGGTCCAGCCGCTTGGACAAGTAAGCCACAGGTCTCTTCCACGGGCCTATTTGCTGGGCCAGGACTCCTTTGGCCACTCCCTTCTTTTCATCTATGAACAAAATGAAGGGCTTTTCTGGGTCTGGCAGAGACAGGGCGGGGGCCTGGAGAAGAGCTTCATTTAATCTGTCAAATGCTTCTTCCTGTTCCTGACTCCACTTCCAATCCGGTCCTTCTTTGGTGGCTTCATACAGTGGATGGGCTGTCTCTGCATACCCTGGGATCCAGAGTCTGAAAAACCCAGCTGAGCCAAGGAATTCCCTCACTCCCCAGGGAGAGGAGGGCACAGGAATGGTCAGGATAGTCTGTTTTATGGCTTGTGTCAGCCATCTGGCTCCTTCCGCTATCTTGTACCCCAAGTAACCACTGACCTCTGGCAGATGTGCGCCTTTTTGCCACTGGCCCGATAACCCAGGCTGCCCAGTTCAGCCAACAGTTTCCTCGTAGCTTCCATGCACTCTTCATGAGTTGCTGTAGCCAGCAACAAGTCATCCACATACTGCAACGGAGTCACATGGGGGTGCCTTTTGCGGAAGGGCTCCAGGTCTTGGCTTACTGCCTCATTGAACAAGGTGGGAGAGTTCTTAAAGCCTTGTGGCAGTCTGGTCCAGGTGAGCTGCCCTGTCTTTCCCCCTCCTGGTTCTTGCCACTCAAAGGCAAACAAGGGCTGACTGACTTCAGCGAGAGGGACACTGAAGAAAGCATCTTTCAA
>NW_008347042.1:4804296-4806136 GCF_000622305.1 Nannospalax galili
ATTCCATTTCAGGTGTGAGAAGCTTTTTCTCCTATACAGCTGCTAACAGAAAGAAGATCTCCCTCCCCCCGCTGGCAGAGACTGAACTTACACTCTATGCTGGAGGCATTGACATGACAACAAGCTGTACCTGATCCTACGTTTGGCTGAAGACAAGCTGAACCAAGCAGTGACATTCGTGACTGATAGCCTGAAGTTTCTCCAACAACAAATGAACTCTCTCACCAGAACTGTACTTCACAATAAAAGAACATTGGACTTGATAACTGTTAAACATGAGAACTATATGATATTGGGAAAGATACTGTTTCTCTGTAATTGAATCAAATGTTGTTGAAACCAATGTTAACACTCTCAAAACTTTGTAATCTATTTGGCTTAGCAATCCCTTGGCTCCTATTCCTTGTTGCCCCCGGTAATACTGTATATTATTTTGATACTTGCTCACTGTTTTATAAGATTTCTTCACCAACAAATTACTGTCATTGCTAAAAATTGCTACAGGAAAGAGGCCATGGTCAGTTATCAGACTTTGGATTCTCCCGAGATAAATTAAGTTGACCTTTAGGACTGGCATGGCACTTCTTCATATTTAAATCAAAGAGAGGGAGATGCTGGGAGCCTCTGTTATGGAAAGTGGAAGCCCCTTCACACTGGACAGCTCATGCAGCTCGGGAATTATGTGCTGCGGGCTCCTTTCATAGTGGGGTGTCTTCCTGGCATCTTTCCTGTCTCTCCTTTTGAAGTGTCCGCCACAAATGCCATAACATAAACATGGCCTTTGGCTCTGAAAGGTACCATGCCTTCCCGTGATTTTTCCTAGCAGACAGCAGTCTGGCAGAAACCCACTTCCATATGTAAATACAATGCCTCATAAAGCATCTAACAGCCAAAGTTTTTACTACTACCCCCATGGTATAAATGTCTTAGGCGGAGATTTGGGCTGCAGAGAATTGGGTCACAGAGAGCTGGGACACAGGGAGCTGGATCTCAGAGAATAAAGCTGTAGCACAGACTAAGCCAAGTCTTGAGTCTTGTGTCACTACCAGCAGCCCAATCTCTCCAGGGGGCGCACTCCATCGTGACCGGCTTATTGACATTCTAGCTTTTGCTGTCCCCATACTTCTTCCCGTGAGGCTCAAGTGGCCAGTGGACCTCGCATCCTGAGGAAGAGCACACGGGTGGATTAGGAACAGGATTTTGGCTGAACAATGCTTCAGTAGCAGAGGAAGCTGTCGCCGGGGAAAGCCTGTGGGGCACCCGCCGCTCCCAGAGAGCCGTGGCCAGAGACGCCTGTGGCCAGACCTGCCAGCGACTAGCCAGGTGTGGCAGGGGGCCCCAGATCCAGGGGCCCGGGGGGATATCCCCCCACACCCCGGCCGAGGCCCATAGAGACACGGAGAAGCCAACGGGACCAGACCAGTTTTCCTCCAGAGGCACGGCGGGGGAGTGCCATCCCGGCAGTGCGCCCAGAGAGCGCACGCACACAGGCGGGGGAGCTTGCGGATCCGCAGTGCCATTCGGGGAAGTGTGCCCAGAGAGCATGCAAGCCCATACTTCACCTCTGAGAAGTGAGAGAGGATTAAACCTTTAGGAGTGGCCTGACTCTGGCCCATGGTTGAAATCACAGAAGAGAGAGAGAGATGAAAAGGGAGAAGTGAAGATGCCACTCTAAACAATGATGGCCAGTGGGTATGCTTGTGGACGGGTGCCTGTCGTTGCCCAGTTTTTCTTCTGTGGAAGTGCCAAACTTACACTTCCTGATGATGGGCCCAATTTCAAAGCCCGCTCCTTCACCTCCAAGAAGTGAGAGAGGATTAAACCTTTAGGAGTGGCCTGA
>NW_008347042.1:4806218-4816681 GCF_000622305.1 Nannospalax galili
GCGAGCGCCCTAATGGCTCTTATTTGCTCGACCCGTGCCCGTGGGGCTTTCTCAGTGGCTGGAGAGAGGGATGGAGAGGAGAGGGAGATACAGATAAGGGGTCTTGTCTCCACCCGTGTGGGCAGTCGGGGTCCGCCAAGAGGGCTAAGAGCCTTTGGCTTACATCCTTTAATGGTCCCACGCAAAGACTTAGACAGAGAATAAAAGGAAAGAAAAAGAGGAAGGGAAGGTTTAAAATAGGGAGCACAGAGAAAAATACAAAACCAGACCCACCCCCCAGAAAGACAATTAGCACAACCATCAAGCACGTGCACCACATTGAATCACATTCGTGCAGATCGGTCCTTCTTTCACTCAGATTCGCGCTGCACTCACCACTCTCACTTTCAGGATCCCCGAGACTTCTCGTGATTGTCGTGATTCTCCTAAATGGCATCCACTCAGACTGCCTCAGAGTGACCAGCTCGATTTTTTTCCTCCTCAGGTGCCAGATTTGATGGCAGGCAGCCGACATATCTGATCCAGAGGTATGGAGCTTTCTTTCACATTTGGCATATAAGAAAGAAGCCCAAGAAAAGCATGATATTCCTCTTTCCTTTTTTCCAATAATGGCAGCCATCCAACAATGTTTTAAAAACCCACCTAAAATTAAAGAGAACTTACAAATGCCAGAGAGTAATAAAAAAGAGGTTTTAGATGATAAAAAAAACCCTAAAAATCGCCCAGAAGAAACTCTGCCTCTGTTTGTCCTTTGTTCCCCCAGAAGCCCCCCTGAATCCGGGATGAGCCCCCAAAATATTAGTGTCCGTGACTCAGTGGGTCTCTTCAGGAGAACAAATGCACGAGTATGGAGATAAATACTAACACCCAAATTTCAAAAGCTTCCAAAAATTCTCAGGTAAAATCACCTCCTCCCCCTCCACCTCGGCAGTCTCCTCCCCCTGTGGAGACATGCCTTACAGCTACAGAACAGCTGGGTAACCTTAGAGACAGTGAAAGCTGCCAGCCTCAAAATTTCCAGCCTCAGAGGTCTCAGGACCCCCAAAACCCACCAGTAGAGGCTTTTCCTGTCAATTTGCAAATAACCAGACAATGCCCTCTAGCCTGGTATCCACTTCCAGCCATGGAGTTAAAAGAATTGTGACAGGCTGTAAGGGAGGATGAAATTCATGCTCCTTGGACTAAATCCACACTGCAAACATTTAATACTAACCTGCTTCCCCAAGACTGGAGAGACATCTGTGACTTGCCCCATCTCCGGATGCCTGTGTCTCCAGTTGAGTTGATTGGTTACAAGCAGTAAATTCAAACAAGTAAGTTCAAGCAGTAAATACAGACAAGCAATAAATTCAAACAAGCAGTAAATTCCTCTTTCCCTAACACCTTAAACTCACAGAGATTCGCATGCCTCTGCCTCCCAAGTGCTGGGATTAAAGGCATGCGCCACCATGCTAATAGCATTAGTAGATACAGGGGTGGATATTTTGGGTTTTAATCTCTTTTAGCATGTGATTACTTCTGTCCTAGTTACTTTCTATTTCTAGGATAAAACACTGACCAAAAACAAGTTGGAGAGGAAAGGGTTTATTTCAGCTTAAAACTTCACACAGAAGACCAAAACTGGCCAAGTTTTAGACAATAAGCGACTGCAGAGTTCATGTCCCTGGATAGGATTCCTATATTAAACCTCACCCACCCATGGCTCAGGGACCATTGCAGACAAGGGGGTGGAAAGCTTGGTTCATTAACAAAAAGAAACAGAGGCTTATTAGCTTTCCTGTTAAAATCTTGAATAATAAGATCACTAAATTTACCAAAAACAAGTAGAGGCCATCAGATACCAGGTAATTTGTCAAAAATATTATAAAGTTCCTCTTAAATAACATAAGGGATTATGTCAATGAAGAGGAGGGGATATTATGGAAATAGAGCTTATCAGATGCTAAAAGCTTTTGCAATGTGATGGTAATTAAGAACTCAGGAATGGGGAAGTGAACAGGAATCTTCCCTTGCCCCCTGCGGTTATCCAGGATAGAAGCCTGGTTTCCAAAGCTATCACATTCCTGTATAGAAATATTTGTCGCCTAAGGCTTTAGCATTTCTGTTACCTTTGCAGCCCTGTGTTATCTTACTTAATTAATATGTATATACTATGTACCTTTTCCTTGCATTCCTCACATGAGTATAAAAACCCTCCAAAACTTGAAGAAAAGAAAAGGAAAGAAAAGAAAAGAAAAGAAGAGAAAAAAGAAAAGAAGAAAAGAAAAGAGACAAAACAGAGACTTAGGTCTTGGGGAAGTTACTCATATGAACTTGCAGTAATGGTGACAGTGTGCACAAAACCCATGCCAACTTGGACAAAAACCCAGCACAGAACTGGGGAAATGGGCCACAGGCTCCAACCCTAGCTCAAGATCTATTGGCAACTGATTTCTGCGGGGTGAGGGAGAGTAGATTTTTTTTAAGGCAGTGACTCTAGATAGGCTGACTAGACTCCAGTGTATGAACTTGCACTGCGGGACATCTGTGTACAAATACTTGACTGGATGGGACTTAAAATATATGACAGAATGCATGAAATCTGCTGGGGTGGGTTGGGGGAGCATAGATGGGGGAGGGGGTCTTAATTTGATTAAGATCTAGTCTATGAAATGCACAAAAACAATAATTTTTTTAAAAACCCCAGGTTATAATTGATCACTGAGAAAAGTCAGAGCAGGATCTCCAGGCAGGACAGGAATCTGGAGGCAGGAGCTGAAGCAGAGACCATGGAAGAACACTGCTTACTGGCTTGCCTCTCTGGCCTATGCCCAGCCTGTTTTCTGGTACAACCCAGGACCACCTGCTCAGGGGTGACACCACCACAGTGAAGTGAGCCTTCCCATATCACAACAATCAAGAAAATGCCTTACAGACAAGCCCACAGGTCAATCCAATAGAGAAAACGCCTCAGCTGAGGCTCCCTCTTCCCAAATGTGTCAAGTTTACAGCTAAAGATATCCATCGCAATGTCAAATTAAAAAATTTTAATCAGTAAGTCATCCTTATCTTGAGATGACACTTGATAGTCAAGGTATCTCTTTTTTCATTCAGTTGAAATTTAGTTTAAAATGTTTTGTTTAGGATCTTTATAAGTGTATTATAACTGAGAACAGCCTTCAGTTTTCCTGTTTTATAATAACTGTGTCATATATCTGAGATCCAGGACTTATAAAAGGCATTGAGAAGTGCATCCTCTTTTGCTTCATGTGGACATATAGGTTTGGATTATTCTTTTATAAAGTTGCTAAAATAGATCTGTGAAGATTTAGTGACAAGTGCCATTGTCACATGTAGATATTTGAGCATTCATTCAGTTCTTACACAGTTTATATAACTTGTATATGTATACATCTTAATCGATGTTGGTGAATTACATTTTTTGAAATCATTTGTTTAAGCTTTTTCTAATTCATTAAAATATATCTATAATATTCTCCTCTTTATATTTTGTCATACATGTAGTTAAACCTACGTTTAATTTCTACCATTCTTTATTTGTGGTTTCTCTTCATTTGTTTAACTAGTTCAGTCTTGGGAGTGGTTAGCTCTTGGCTTAGGATATTTTATATTATTTGCTTAATATCTACGCCCTTCTATTTTCTTAATTTTATGTATTTTGAGGTTACTTTGTTATTCTTTTTATTTTAATTAAATATTTACCTTATCTTTTAAATCATTTTGTTTTCAAATTTATATGCAACTACCCATTTTTTAAAAGAAACTGAGGGGCTGGAGAGATGGCTCAGTGGTTAAGAGCACTGACTGCTCTTGCAGAAGACCTGAGTTCTGTTCCCAGCACCCACATGGCACCTATGAACTATCCTTAACTTCAGTTCCAGGGGAATCTGAAGCCCTCTTGTGACCTCCGTGGCATTGCACGACACGGGTGCATTCATATACATGCAGGCAATACACTCATACACATAAAATAAAAATAATAAATAAAATATAAAAAAAATTGAATGAAGTATAATTTTTAAAACGATTGTAGCTTCCTCTTGCCTATTGAAATTTTATTATCTTGGTTCCTTCTTGTCATTTGAGTAACTTTTACAACTGAACTAATCATCTTTTCCATCATCTTAAATAATGAGAGTTTTCTAACTTCATAATTACTATAGTTGGTCCTGTGTAATAGTCAAATAAAAAATTCACTGAAAGTCCAACATTATCACCAATCCTACTTCAGGACAGCTTCAAAAAGGGAGCATGCTATGTTCAGCCGTTTTTCCTGCCTCCCATTTTCTCCCCACCTAACTAGTTTAGGAGCCAATAATTCTCATGGTTGGAGGCAGAAATACATCTTTCGTTCATTATATTAGCTAAAGTATAATCTATGCTGCTCTAGAAAGAATCTCTAAAACACAATTACTTAAATAGGATAAAAGCTTATTTTTCCTCAAAAGGATAAGTAAGCAGTCTAGATCAGTGAAATACTTAGTTCCATTAGGTCATTCGAAGACTCAGGTTTCATCTTATTGCTCCATTACCTCGAGAGTTTTGTCCTCATCTTTCTGCTCCAGACTGGGTCACCGTCATGCCTGCAGGGAGGAGGGGCAGGAAATGGAGCCCATCCAAAGCAAGCAGCTTCCTATTCAGCAAGTGATAGAAGCTGCACATCACACCTTCCCACTCTCATAGCACAAGCCTCTCGCTCTTCTCTTGGTTTCTGAAGCATCTTGCTTACCAAAAATATATACTTTTAACTTGGGTGTAGAGAAATATTCAGACAAGCACAAATTGAGGGACATTAGATAATACACCTGCCCAGTACACTTTAACAATATCATGGTTATGAAAGACAAAGGGATTATTTCTGATCTAGGGAGACTGAGATGTGGTAGCAATAACTAAATGTAAGGTACAATCCTAGATTCTAGGTGACAAAAACACAGAGAATAATAATTACAAAGTAAAAATCTGCAGATTAGATGGTACTTAGTAATGAGATTTCCTAGGTTTGATCATTGTACCACAGCTATGTCAGATGTTAGCACATGGGGAATTGGGGTGTACATAGGATTTTTGGTAGTATTTTCTGCTTTTTTTAACAGTTCAGTTTAATAGTTCACTCAAAAGAAAACAAGGGAAGAATATATGTGCTTTTGGTCTTACATTTAAATTCCTCACCCAGATCTTGCTGCTGAACTCCAGACTAGTACAGTGAGCTGCCTGCTTAGTGGAAGGTCCCATGAGATGGACAAAAGGCTTTCCAAACCATTTCCAAATCTTTGAAGATTTCTTCTTTCAAAACTCTTTTCCTTTATCATCAAATGCCACCCGTACTTATCTAATCACTCAAAAAAGACATCTTGTCTTTATTTCCCATATGTAAACTATGGTTCTGTGGATCTCCACTCCCATGACTCTAGCCTAAGTCATTTTATCTTCTATGAAATTAATTGTAATAGTTTCCTAAATAGTCCTCCTACTTTGACTGGGCCCACCTTCCGAGGCATTCTCTGACAGGGAGCTTATGTGATCTCTTTAAAGTATTAAGTAGATCTATTTCCAAAATTCTTAGCCTAGTTTGAGGCTAATTAAGTTGCCTGTGGCTTGCTCGCTCGTCCACCCTCCTTTTCCCTCCGTCATGCACTATGCACTCCCAACGCTCTCTCCATCACTCTGCAACCTCTAGATTACAGAGTATGTAAGTGTCTTTAAGCACTACAATTAAATGGCTGTATCAGAACGTCTCAGTTATTTCTTCTTCATCGCCCGGGATGTTCTTCTCACTGCCTAGCATCCTCTTTCTCATAGTTCTCCCTGTTTGATTTTTTTCCTCATTCTTCACCTTCAGATCTCAGACTCAAGGTCAGGTTCTTCTAGAGGTCATTGCAGCTTGCCTGCTTTAAACATCCTTATCTTGCTCTTAGCAACCTGCCCTTTCGCTTTATAACACTTAAGATAATTCATGCGCTTGTTGTCTTATTTAGATTTTCTAAATAATTTTTATTGAGCTTTTTAAATTTCATACATTTCCCACTCAAATCCAGATGCCCTCTCCCATCCATGCCTCCCCCTGTTCCCCCACCGAACCCTATGCACTCTGCCAAACATGATGAGTCCTAGTCATTCAGGTGTTTGTACCCAAGTGTCCATCAGTGTAAATGCGTTCACTGGAGTCTAGTCAGCCCATCCAGTGGTCGTATGTAAGTCATACTCTCCCTCACCCAGCAGCAATCAGTTTCAAATAGTTCTCTATCTACTGCTGGCCTGCCACCCATTTCTCATCTCCCCATTTGGGCCCTTGTTTAATTGAGCTCACATGGGCCCCATGTTCAATGCCACTCATGTCACAGACTCACCTGAGCAAGCCTCCAGTGGCCTGGAGGCCTCCACCTCCTTGTGTTCATGAACCAGCCATGGATCTTACAATCTTTCTGCCTCCTCTTCTGCAATGGTCCCTGAACTGTAGGTGGGTAAGGTCCTATATGAGTCCCACCCTACACTCTACAGTCTCTTATTCTCTGAAACTTGGCCAGTTGTGGCCTTCTGTCTGCATCACACTCTGATGTGTATGGAAGCCTCACTGGTGAGATTTGATGGGTACATTAGCCCTCTCTCTACCCCTTATTCCACTATGTTCCATGAGCCTTGGTTGTAGAGATTTGACTGCAGATGTGTCACCTAATACTGTACATCTCCCAGGTGTATGTTCTCTGTGGCTGACCGGATGTGCAACTATGCAGTCGCCTCCATCTGTTGCAAAAAGAAGCTTCTTTGATGAGTGTTGTACAGTATGCTGTCACTCTAAGGGAGTGACACTCTAAGGGAGGTCTCTTTTATCTGGTGCTGCATTCCCTGCCCATCAGCTCCCAGGTATTGTGTTCCATTGATCTATGTGTCTACTTTTCTGCCAATACCATGCTGTTTTAATGACTATAGCTCTGTAATATAATCTGAGATCTGGTATCCCCCCAGCATTGCTCTTTTTGGCCAAGATTGTTTTGGCCATCCAGGGTCTTTTGTGATTCCATGTGAATTTTAGGATGATTTCATCAAGCTCTGTGAAGAATGTTGTGGGTATTTTGATTGGTGTTGCATAGAATCTATAAATTCCTTTTGATAAGATGGTCATTTTTCATAACATTGATTCTACCAATCCATAAGCATGGTAGGTCTTTCCATCTCCTAGTGTCTTCCTCTATCCCTTTCCTTAGAGTTTTGAAATTTTCATTGTGGAGATCTTTAATGTCTTTGGTTAGGTTTATTCCTAAGTATTTTATTTTTTAAGGCTATTGAGAATGGGAGGTTTCCTTGAGTGCTTTTTCTGATTGCTTGTTATTGGTATATAGAAAGGCTACTGATTTTTCTAAGTTGATTTTGTATCCTGCCTCTTTATTGAAAGTATTAATCAATTCTAACAGTTTTCTAGTGGAATTTTGGGGAATCTCTTATGGATAATATATCATCTGCAAATAGGGATAAGTTGACCTCTTCTTTTCCAGTTAGTACTCCTTTAATTGTCTTCTCTTGTCTTATTGCTCTTGCAAGAGTTTCAAGCATTATATTGAAAAGGAGTGGAGATAGTGGACAGCCCTGTCCAGTTTTTCTCCATTTAGGATGATGTTGGCTATGGTTTGTTGTATATAGCTTTAATTATGTTGAGATATGTTCCCTCCAGACCAATTCCTTCTAGGACTTTTAAGCTGAATGCATGTTGTGTTTTGTCAAATGCCTTTTCTGCATCTATTAAGATGACCATGTGGTTTTTGTCTTTAAGTCCATTTGTATGTTTTATTGCATTTATTGACTTAGGTATGTTGAACCATCTCTGCATCTCTGGAATAAAGCCAACTTGATAGTGGTGGATGGTCTTTTTGATGTGTGTCTGTATGCAGTTTGCAAGTATTTTGTTGAGTATCTTTGCATCTGTGTTCATTAAGGATTTGCATCTATAGCTTTCTTTTTTGGTGTGTCTTTTCCCGGTTTTGGTATTAGAGTGATATTGGCTTCACAGAAGGAGTTTGGGAGTTCTCCCTCTGTTTCTATCTTTTTGAATCATTTAAGCAATATTGGTTGTAGATTTTCTTTGAATGCCTGGTAGAATTCTGCTGTTTTCATATTGTTTGTGTTTTTGCATTGCCAGTTGGGCATATGGATGTTCTTTGGTGGTTATGTGTTCAATGTGAACTTCTAATCTGTTTTTGTTTAATTTAACTTTGGTTCTGTTAATATTGCTTATGTAGCTTAGTTACTTTTTGTTTAGGTATGGAAGACAAATTGGTGGGTATTTCAAGTTCTTGCTGAGTAGTAGACTGGTCCGAGTCCTGACTAAGCAGGTCTGTCTGCCTGATTGGGATGCTGGGAAGTTGGCAGTAAGGAGACCACCTAATGGAACAGCCAGGGAAAAAAGCGGGTCTCAGGTGTGCAAAGGCAAGTTGGGGTGGGGGCAGGCTTTGAGGTCTCTAGGGAAGTCAACTGAAGAATTGGGTTGGTCTGGGTGCAAAGGATCAGGAATCTGTGAGGGGATCTGGGCCAAGAGGGTAGTCCAGAGGTCTGGGGTACCAAGAGAAGAAGTGGGCCTGTGCCCAGGGCTAAAAGGAGGATGGGATGTGGGAGCTGGGAGATGAATCAGATTGTGAGATCAAGAGCCTATTTAGATTTTTGAAACACGGTCTTATGTCCTCCTGCCTCCACTTGTCACCATCTTCCTCTTGACATATGCTACTGTACCCAGGTAGGATAAGTTTTCACTGCAGTTTTGTCATTTGTTTGGCCTTTGTCTCCTGCTAGACTATGAGCTCAATGAAAGCAAAAAAACAAGTCTTTTTGTGTACCTTTATATATCAGGCACTTAATTTATAGCCAACAAGTACATGTGTTATGTGAATGTGAGTTGTCCTCCATAGGTTCTCATGTTTGAATACCTGGTTCCCAGCTGATGAGACTGTTTGGGAAGGTTGTGGAACATTTAGGAGATGGAACATCACTGGAGGAGGTCACTGGGGCAGACATTGAGGCTTTACAACCCAATCACACTTCCTATTCACTCTCTGCTCCCTGAGTGCAGATGCAATATGACCAACCAGCTTCCTGTTTCTGCCATCAGGCCTTCCCTGCCTGCTGCCATGTCTTCTCCACCATGACGGACTATATCCTTCTGGAACTGTAAGCTAACATTTCTCTCTTAAGTTGCTTTTGTCAGAGTATTTTATCACAGCAATAGGAAAAAAACTGACAGCAAACATGTAAATAAATGCCTTTACTGAGATACAGTGCCATACTTACCACAGGGACTGAGGAGTTCAGTCCTGATTCACTGCATGAACTGTGAATGTGCCATCCAGGAAGCCAAGCTCACACCTCCATTTACTAAGTGGTATGAGTGCTACTGCATCCATCTGAACATCAAGCTAAATTTGTTTTGTGATGACTATCTTCCTAGGCTAAAGTTAAGGCATTATTTCAAAAACTACACAGGATATAGAATAGAGGCACTGTTCAGGAAATCTAGTTAAGGAACTCCAGTTGAAGAGCATTCTGGGGTTTCACACGAAATGAGTATCTTGACGTCATATGCTGGTTGGCCATTCTTTTAACTACCAGTTCGCCCTGGAACTGTACTTTTCAGTGCATTGGAAGTACATTCTAGACCTCTGTTCATATGTCAGGAAGGTGCAAGCAACAATCTTTTTGAGTCTCAGAACTATGCTATCAAGCAGACATAAATTACATAGCAAAACTGGTACTTGGGTCAAAATATTCTGGGTACAGAATTGCAGGGGAAAATGTTCTTAGGCAGCCTACCAAACTTAAAATTTGGGATACATTGAATGATCTGGCTTTAGAATAATTTGGCTTTGAAGATTTTGTTGAAAATACATTAGTTCCAGAAGCAAAATAAGAAGACATGAGGATATTTTTTAAGGATCTTAAATTTCACCGTGGAAACTTGGCGATAGAAACAGAAATTATGTATTCAGATTTCAAACTTTCCTATCACTGCCATTGTACTAATAGGATTACTGGCATCTATACACAATCCTTTCTAATTAGCTGAGTTGAATAATGCAAAATGAACTGTAAAATGTGGAGTAAATTTTTCCAGAGTGTGACCTAGGAATTAACATAAGAATGTCATGTGAACCCATTTCGTGGCCTCATTTCTCCGAAAGACATCCCTAACTTTCAAGTTAGTTTTTAAATATCAGTGAATTGGCTGAATGAACACCAAACCTAGAGAAAGTTGGGGCTAGGAGAGGGAAAATAACCAATATTACTATCAAAAAAGAAACTTATTGGAAAGAAACTTGTATAACTGAGAGACTCAAAGAGGAACCAAATCAGCTTTGATACCATCAAGGGAAACTCACTGGTATGATCTCGCCCAGACACTCAATCATCTCAATTTCTCCAGATGGCAAGGGAAAGAGACTGGCAGCTCCAATTCACATGTTTTTGGCTTTCTTGGCAGA
>NW_008347042.1:4816694-4890842 GCF_000622305.1 Nannospalax galili
TGGGAGCGAATAGACATATGTTTGGGGTGCTCGGGAGAGAGAGAGAGAGAGAGAGAGAGAGAGAGAGAGAGAAAGAATGTCCCCCATAGAATCATTCAAGAAAAAAAAAAATCTCAAGGAGTTATTCAGATTAGCCCACCTTACGTTAAATGCCCAATGGGGAACCACTCACAATTCCAAGAGAACAGGACAATCTAATTGGCTGAGGAGGTTAGATTGTGCGTACAACCCTGAGACAAGGGGATCAGAGCACTACAGTTATCTCTACTAGAATACCAGGAAAATAACAGAATAGGAAAGAGCACTTTCTCTTTTGTTACCAGCAGAATAAAAAGGAGAAGCTGACTGGAAAAAAAACCTGAATACTCATGCCACTTTCAGGATGACTAGGAAAGGAGCTGGGAGAAGGGAGTTTAGGCTATGGGAGAGGGCAGGTCTTAAAGTCAAAATTAAACTTCTTTATTTGAAGTACAAAATGAAGACTTTCCTCTCTCTCTCTCTCTCTCTCTCTCTCTCTCTCTCTCTCTCTCTCTCTCTCTGCCTCTCTCGTCTCTTCCGATAGATAGATAGATAGATAGATAGATAGATAGATAGATAGATAGATACATAGATACATAGATGATAGATACATAGATACATAGATAGATAAAACAGTAAGTTTGCTGTACAGATTTACATGCATCCAATTTTATTTCATCCTAGTTTAGGTGTGAGGAAAAATAATGGTCTCCAAACCACCTATGTTATCCCTGGTACTTGTGAATAAGCTACCTTCTACATGGCAAAGGAGACTTTGAACATGTGATTGAGGCTACCCCCAACACCCAGACACAGAAATTTCCTGAATTATCCAGGCAGACCCAGTCTGTTCTCAAGGATATTTAAAAATGAAGAACCTCTCCTGGATGTAGCTAAAGAAGGACTTCATGGTGAAGAAAGCCACAGTGACGTTGTTTGTTTTGAATGTAGGTGAAGACTTCTAAGAGTTGGGCTGTGGCAGATGACTTCTGACATTGGAAAAGACAAGACTAGAGCTTTCAGAAGGGAAGCTAATACTGCCAGCACAGTGAGACCCACTGTCAGACTCCAGTCCACAGAGCTGAGAGATAATAGATTTATGTCATCTTATACTACAAAGTTTGTGGTAATTTGCTATTGTACCAATAGAAGACTAACTGAAGGAGATTTAAAGCTATTCATAGAACTTTAAGATGACACACTGTACACAGAATTATTGTTTCTGGTGACATGGAAATATTGCGAAGTACCTAGGCTATGGGCTTTTCATGCTCTATTTAGAGGATTTTCTGGTGAATGAATGAAATGTGAGGGATAAATTATACCATGTTCACAAAAAGTGACATAATGCCTTTTGTCAATGAGAGGACACAGACACAGCTCCACAGTGTCACTCACAGTAGCCTGAGAAGTTCCCTTAATCTTTAAGGGAACTTGACTCAGGCCAAACTGGGAATATGGCTTAAATTCAAAAGTCTCAAGCCTAGCCGGTTTAATGCAACAGAGCTGGAGATTTTACTAAAGATTATTTAATACAGGCTATAAGCATGAAAGTTAGCAAAAAAATAGGCACTCATAAAAAGTTAAGATACACCCAAGTGTTGTGTGACACTATTCCTTGGGAGACGTAAATAAATCTCTACTCACACTAGATAGGAAATCAACAACAGACCAAAGTAAGGACACCACCAAAGTCCAAATTGGTGAACCCATGTGTTTTATTGAGGTTACATACAGCATGGGTAAAAGAGTAGAAGTGACTCAAAGACAGTTCCATCACCAAAAGTCCTCCCAGCATGAGTGATGGCTCATGAAATCTGGAAGCCTAGATCTCACTGCACAGCTTGCTCAACAGGTTGAAGAGTGTCTTTTCCAAGTGGTTTGGCTGGTCTGACCCTCTTCTAGGCAGTTCAGATGGTCTCTGTCTCTTCTAGGTAGCTCAGCTGGTCTAACAATGTCTCTCAGCAGTTCTTGCTGCATATATATATATATATATATATATATATTTAATTATTTATTTATATTTATATATGAGGGAGGGACCTATTGTAACTTGTCAGTTTCAGGACAGTTCCCTTGCCTAAGGGAGATTAGAGAAAGTAAGGCATACCCAAGTGTAGGGGTGGACTCCTCAAGGAAGAGTCACAAAAAGTGAGATATACTTCAGTATGGGTACTGGGTCCTCAAGGGAAAGTCCCTTTTAGTTGTCTTAACATTAACCATATGTGCCATTTTGGTATAGTAACGTTACAAAGAGCTATCTCAAGGTACATTGCAGAAAGCTACTAAGAAACCTTTTCTTTTTTCTCCCCCCTCCTCTTTTGATAAATGCAATGTGAGGTAACTTTAAAGATGCCTCAGATAGAATCGTAATCTGAAAAAGTAAAACCAGAAGCCACTAGGGTAAGACAGGGGGGTTAGTACATGTCCTTTCTCTGTAAATGGAGCTTCTGTGAGATTCCTAGAAAATTACAGGTCTACAGCTGGGAAGGACTTAAGCAGTTGTTGATTGTGTTGGAATTCTTGCTTCTTCACTGCCAAGAAGCTTCAACTCCTCTTCTCGTGTCCTCATAATTTCCCTTTCAATTCTATCTCAGGGTGAGGAAGCACTGTAAGTCTGAATCCACACTCCTGATGGGGATTGTAGAAATGAGCCTTTCTTTCTGTCACGTTTCACAGATGCCAGCAGTCATACTCAGGACCTGGATAAGCAGTGAGAGTTGGAACCACATCTATCTTCTGGGAAGAATTTCACTTTAAAAAAGAACTCAGCAGGGACCATACTGAGAGAAGGGAAACCCTGAGAATCAGTGCCACTTCTTTCTTTGTCCTAAAATCCGATAAATGAGTTCTAAATTTAGTTATGTAGAACATACTTTTAAAATATTAAAGTAAACCACATGCAAATTACATGAGCCATTCTGCAGTACCTGGCCATGATGTCATCAATTGCAAGCTTCTTGAGGGCAGCTTTCCTTGTTCATGCTTTATACTCAGTATCTGGCACCAAACACTCAGTGTACTTAACACTGTAAGGATCATCATGCCTTTAGCAGGTACTTGAATGTCTTGTCTGGCTTAGAATCATCCTAACTGAACAGAATCTGCTCTTTGCCAGCTGAAGAACGGCCAGTTCCAGACTGGTGCTTTCTTCTGCCTCTCTGTGTGTGCCAACTGCTTAAGCTGAGCAACAGATCTTATGGGTGTTCCAAAGACATGCATCAGTGACTGCTTATCTCCAAGGAAAGCCAGGACAGTAGATGATAATATCAATTGTTACAAAGACATGATGGTGATACTAGATGAATATTTTTAGTGCTGCACATCTGTCTCCTAAACTGAGCCCCATAAACTCTTCTCTCCACCCCCTGGGCCTTTGTACCAGCCGTTCTCTCTGCTTCAGATGCCCTCCTCAGAATGTTACACAGCTGTCTCCTCCTTAGCACACTCGGCCTAACTTCAGTGAGGCTGTCTGATCTAGTATCTGACCGGATAGCACACTCTTGTTTTTCACTCATTTATTCCCTTGCTGCTTCCTTTGCTTTTGCTTTTCTTTATGTTTGATTGTTAATCTATCTTCCCAGTAAAATTAGCTCCTAGAAAAAATGCAATATTTTTTTCCTTCTTTACCTCTGTATCTTCAGCTTCTAAAATATAGTACATGTTTACAGTGTGTGTTTGATTAATCTTGAATAAATGAATGGAACACATCAAGGTGTTCATGGGACCTGTTGGATAGACATGATTCCAATATCTTCAAGAAGGCCTGGAAATCCCCTCTAGTCAAGCTACATGGAGATGGATCAGCCAGCTAATGCCTTGCTCCTCCCCTCCCTCCCCTGCCTTGTATCCCTCCACCCCTTTACTACACACCAACAGGCGTTCTCTGGTTTGTTATTTCCATAAGGACCTAGAGGTGTTCCAGAGCAGAGACTGTACCTTACATAGTTCCATGTCTCCCACTCCGGACACATGACAGGTACTTAGAAGAGCATGTGTTAAATGATTTGTCTAAAGAAGAAATATTATTGAGACTTATCCCCCACGACAAAAATAAAATAAAATAAAACTAATTGTTAGAAGCTATAGTCCATAGATTCTGAGCTGAAGTCTGCCTTTGCTGTATATTTGGAGAACACTTGACAAGTCTCTTGCTTTCTCGGTCTCAGTTGCGCAAACATCGAGTCAAATCACATTAGGATCTTCTAGCATAGGGTTTGGGCCATAATACAGAAACACAATTCTGAATGTTGCAGTGACAAATGTTGAAATCCTGAAAGATCCCAAAGGCCTAAAGTCTCAAAAGATCAAAATATAATCCCAAAAACATTTCTAAATTTTGTAAAAAATAATTATTGACTTGTAAAGGGGAATTACTTGAGAAATATATGAGAACATTCATAGGCTACCTTCCACAATAACAGACAGGAATAGCAGCATGCTTACTTCTGAAGGCATGAACACAGATCTACTAAGACAGTAGCACAGGCATAACAGTTCTGAGAGAAAACTATATTCCTGAAGAAATAGATCAGAAGGCAAAATGCACTGGTGCCTATCACTGCAATTAGGACATGTGAACACATTGCTTCACAATACAGACATCCGAAATACTGCGATTGGAAGGTATTTTTGACAAGACAGGCCAAAACCCGGGCTAGGCTACTACCACATGCATTTGCTGTTGCCCTCAGAGCTGAGGTCTTTCAAAAATGAAGATGTACTTTTAAAAAGTATCTTTTCATTTACTAAATAAACCTAAACATCTTTAGGTACACAGATAATGCTTATACACAGTCAACATTAAAATGTATATTTACAGAGTTTAATTTGCAAAAAGATGTGTGAGACAAATTAGAACTTTCTAAACATTTTTATGTAGTTTATAGTGACAACACTAGAGAAGTGAAGAGACTGGGAACAGCACAGTGCTGCTAATCATGAAAATGGCACTGACAATTTTAAAATAGTTTTTTTAAAAAAGAGGAAAAGAAAAGAAAATATGAATCATGCTAGAAATAAATTATGGACAGTGATAGGTAAAAAGTTGGCGGAAAATGAGCAAATGGATGATGAGGCACCGAGGCACAGCTAAAACTCCATCAAAATAGGGTTTATTAGCAAAGGAACACATGGGACAGATTCCCTTCCAGGCTGGGAAAGTGTCTGCCTGGGTCTTGAGGTGGGGTCTTTTTAAAAGGGAGGCTTCTGCTTCCTGCAGAAGGCGGGAAGACTTTTTTTTTTAAGTTGGGGGCGGGAGTGGGAGAGCAGGACTGTTCAAACCTGTCCTCTTTAGAGATCAAAGGGGAAGCCTGCTGTGTTGGCCAAACAGTGGAGAAAAGTCTGCTTCTCTTGACTTCAAAGGCCAAGGTGCTTATAAGCTAAGTTCCCTTTTCTCAGGAGCATAAGAAGTCCTTGGGATCCTGTTGGTGAGGGGGCAGGGCTATCTGAACCTTAACAGGCAGTTGCATGGAGATGTCTAAGGCACTGGCCAGCTTTTATGATTATTGTGTTTTAAGGTCTTGGATGACAGCTCATAGATGCTTTGAAGAGGGGGCATGGCTCTCTAAAGACACACCTACACATTCATTCTCCCCAGAGCCTGACTTTTTCCCAGTGGGAATTGTGGTTTTAGGAATTTGGGCTTCCAGGAGTCAGCATTTGGGTTAAGATGTTGAATGATGATCATCACTGCCTGGCAGGGAGTCAATTTTCAAGCAACATTAGTTAGAGAAAGGATGCTTGACTTAGTGAGGGCTCATATTTTGGAAGAAAAAAAGGTGACATCATCATTTTGAGGTCCGTGAACAAGAAATATTATTTATTATCCCATAAATAATAACACACATAGTTTAGTTTTATAATAAGGAGAGTATAGAAAGAGCAGTAAAGATACTGTTTTTCAAGGCCACAGAGAAATAATAAGTAATGTTATGCCTTTAATACAATTTTAGATGAATAAATAACTAAACATTAAAAGCACTTTAATTCCTCCTTAAGATTTGGAAATATATATATGAAATCTCTCATCTTGCAGAAAGAGTATTAATATAATGATTTAGGAGTGTTTCACAGACTTTCACAGTGAAATGAGCCCATCTTGTGGCCTTTTAGAATATTGCCACTTTTCAATTTAAAATATTACTTGGTAACTACAGGAGTTAATGGTGTTACTTTTTCAACATTGTCTAAGCACTTACTCTACACATGGTGTAACACAATTTTCTATGGACACAGAGTTAAGAAAGGTAAAGCAAAAACAAGGTCCTTGCTTTGATTTGTATCAGTCTGAAGAATAGGCAGACTTTTAAGTAGAAATCCCAAAGCTGAATTGTGTTGGTTATACAAAGGTATATACTTTAGTTACTACACGGCAGGGCTAAAGAACATGTTCCTAGAACTCAGAATGAAGCTGATACATCCCCACTTCCATGAATAATAGACCTACTCAATAAATCAACCATGTGCCATTAGAGGTTGAATTAAATATTAATTTCCAGGCTTCCATTTCACAAGAAAGTGCTATTGATGGTAAACTCACAGAAATTGACAGCACTTGGCTGTCAGCATCTGGGCATATACCAAGCACAGTACTTTATAAACAACTGCCTTTGTGTGTTTCCTACTAATAAGTAAGTTTTTAATCTCCTTATGCATACTTATAATCTTAGCTGTAAGGAAATGTAGAAGCAAACATTTATTTTGACAAAGTTAAAGAAATGGCAAGAAATATTTTAATTATATAAGAAGAGGAAACGAGAATCCTATCATTTTTTAATAATTTTTTTGAGAATTTCATACAGGGATATAAGCATATAAGGTGTTTTGATCAAATTCACGCCCACTGCCTCCCCTCCAACTCCTCCCACATCTCCCATCACTTTTTTCTGATAACTTCATGTACTCTTTCTTCTTTTTGTATGGGGCTTTTTTACTCTAACATTCCCCCCTCTGAAGAGGTAGCCCTAAAATCTTTTAAGGATTAGATAAGAGCTCCCAAATATTTTCGACATATTTTGTCCTTTGGAATACAGTCTGTTGCTAAGAGGCCCAAGGACATTTTGACTTTCAGCCAAGAAACTGGCTACTTTTCTTTGGGGTTTCTTTTTACCCTAACTGCCTAGCCAATTCCTACCTCCTGTTCTTATCACACCATCCTCTCTTTTTGAGACAGGATCTCCCTGTAGCCCCAGCTATCCTGGAATTCACTATGTGGACCAGGCTGGCTTTGAACTCACAGAGATCTGCCTGCCTCTGCCTCCCAAGTGCTGGGATTAAAGGCATGCACCACCATGCTTGGCCCTACCTCTATTCTTATCACACCATCCTCTGAAGAGGTTACCCAGCTTGCAGAAAAGGAATCAAGACACAGCCAGCTTGCTCTGGCTTGTTCCATGGTGAACAGGGGCACAGGGTGAGGCACTTGGGGTACCCCTTCAGTGGATCTATCTAAAAGACTCCCAAATTGCATAACTCTTATCTGTAGGGGGAAAAGAAAGTCCTTGACTAGTGAATAGGGGATGTGAAGGAGAAGTAAAGGCAAGAGTAATTAGCATTACAAGTTCCAGATAGGGAACAAGAAAAAAGAACAGGGCAATTTTCAAATGTTCAGATGAGAGTCCATTGGAATTTCTTGACAGGGGCTTCCCAAAGCATCCTTCTATAAGGTTCCTCCTCATTTTTCTTTTGTCTGCCAAGGCTGGACTCTAGAGTTATGGATTCAGTATTTGCTTTCAGGCATTTTGATAGCTGTTGAAGTGGTTAGAATCAGTGTCAGTTCCCTTTCATAGGTTTCTAGATGGGGGAGAAAACAAATTTGGCCATGATTTTAGAAAAATAGCGAGTTGTCTCTCTTAACTACAGGTGGGCACTACAGCATTACAGACCAAGATTTGAAGTCTTACATCTAAGCAGCACTTTCTGATTCACAATAAAATCATCAATGAGAGATAATTATCTAAATAACTTTTTATATGGACTTAAGCCTAATATCTCAGAAATGTAATCCCTTGAGCGCTTAAAGAAAAATACTGATGACTTTACTCTTTGGTTATACTTTGCTTCTGGGTGTTTAAGACCATACAGTTAGCCTAAATCAATTTATATTTACATTTAAAGTCATTTGATGATCTGTCCCTCAGGGGTCACATGGGCTTCGGAGGAGCCCCTGCCCCCTTTCTTTTACCAGTTCCATCTATATGAAGATAAGTCAAAGGTCCTGTTCGACCATGGCTGGCTTTGCTTGGAAGCATGGAGGAAATGTTTCCTCTGAGTTGACCCTCCTATTGTAGACTGGACACTAGTTCAAATTCATCTCATGGAGTCTCAATGGCTTCCCTGAACAAGAGGACAGGTGACTCACCACAGTTACAGGACATTTTGAGAGATGTGCCATAGTCTCCTGGAACTTAGTCAATCTTGAAGGGCAAGGGGTAAAACCTGTCCTTTAAGTCCCTCTGACCAGATTAGTATAGGCCTCAAAGTATGGCTGTTAAACATCCAATAAGGTTAGTTCCACCAGTCTGATACTTTTAATTACCGTGTGCTATGTAGATAAGGCTTGGGTAAAAAACCCAATGTCCTCAGATAAACCTTGACTAGATCTATATTTTGTTCTTTAAAATAATTGACTAAACTATGACCTTAGAAATTTTAATATTATGTATTTATTATTTTTGTCTCATCCTTTATATATCATAACAAACCTAAACAGATCTTCATCGCTTGCTTAGGCTTTCTCATTTTTTCTATTTTGGAAAATATTTCCATTCCCATATCCTTTTAACATTTTTTACATTCTCATTTTCTTTTATTAATAATTATGAGACATAATAACATTAGCAAATAAATTTTCCATTAGTTATGAGAATTCTTTTCCTGGGTATACTAAGCAATGCTTTATTCCCTTTTAAGGTTCTAGAGTGAAACCACTATTTGATTAAAGTTTTACTAGGGAACCAATGAATTTACTGAGCTTATTTACCAAGATAACTGAGGGGTCACTGAAGTGTATGAATGATCTGAGAGTGTGGACACTGGAAAGCCTTTACCCAGCATGTGTCAAGCCTCTCTTCCTAGCCTTCCCCAGATTGTATAATTTAGCCCTCCCCAAATTCAGGAGACCATGTATGATTAGGGCCAAAGTACATACAGTTGGCTGGGAAGAGTGGCAAGGGTCCAATGACCTTGCTTGTCCCTCCTTTAATGAAGAAGCACAACCCACAAGAAGCCCAATTGTGACTATGTTTAGCAATCAGGCACTGCTGAAGTCATGATGATGTTATTTCATGCAGAAGAGACTGCTGTATAGTATCATCTTATTAAAATGACATGGAATTTAAAAGGATTTGGTGCTATGATCCACAAATGAGGGAGAACATACATCTTTTATTTTTATGAATCTGTGTTACCTCACTTAGTATAACAGTTTTTAGATCCATCCATTTACCTGCAAATTTCATTATTTCATCTTTCTTTATTGCTAAATAGAACTCCATTGTGTAAATATACCACATTTTTGTTAACCACTCATCAGTTGCGGGGAACTTAGGTTGTTCCCATATCTTATTTTGTAAAGAGCAGCAACAAACATGGTTGTACAAGTGTCTCTACAATAGGATGAGTCCTTTGGGTATATGCAAAGGAGCGGTATAACCAGGTCATATGGTAGGTTCATTTTTAGTTTTCCAAGAGTTCTCCACACAAGTTTGCAATCCCACCAGCAGTGAATGAGCGTTCCCCTTTCTCCACATCCTCGCCAGCATTTGGTATCATTTGTTCTCTTGATCCTAGCCAGTCTGATTGGGGTAAGGTGATACCTTAGGGTGGTTTTAATTTGTATTTCCCTAATTACTAACAATGTTGAACATTTTTTGAGATGCTTCCTAGCCATCTTTATTTCTTTCTTTGATAATTCTGTTCAGATCTTCAGCCCATCTTTTCTTTGGGTCATTTGGTTTCTCGATTCTTTGTTTTTTGAGTTCTTTATATCTTCTGGATTTTAAACCTCTGTCAGATCTGTCACTGGTGAAGACTTTTCTCCCATTCTGTGGGTTTTCTCTTCACTTTTTTGATTGCTTCTTTTGCTGTAGAGAAGGTTTTTAGTTTAATGAGGTCCCACTTGCTGGTTGCTGACCTTAATTCCTGAGCAACTTCTGTCCCATTTAGAAAAGCCTCTCCTACACCTATATCTTATAAGTTACTGCCAATATTTTCTCCTAATAGCTTCAGGGTTTCCAGTTTCACATTGAGGTATTTGATCCATTTGGAGTTGACTTTTGTGCAAAGTGAAAGATAAGGACCTAGTTTCATTCTTCTACAGGTTGAGATTCAGTTTTTCCAGCACCACTTGTTGAAGATGCTGTCTTTCTTTGTCAAATATCAGGTGGCTGATATTGTGTGTACTTGTGTTTGGGTCTTCAATGTTGTTCCATTGATCTATGTGTCTATACTTGTGCCAGTACTATGCTGTATTTATAACTATAGCTCTGTAGTATACTTTGAGATCTGGTATAGTAAATCCCCCAAGTACTGCTTTTTGTGTTCAGGGTTGCTTTGGCTGTCTGGGGTCTTTTGTGCTTCCATACAAATTTAAAGATGGTTTTTTTCTAATTGTGTGAAGTATGTCATTGGGATTTTGATTGAGATTGTATTGAATCTATAGATTTCTTTTAGTAAGATGGTCATTTTCACAATATGAATTCTTCCAATCCATGAGCATGGGAGGTCCTTCCATCTCCTGGTGTCTTCCTCAATCTTCTTCTTTAATGATTTAAAATTTTCATTGTAGAGATCTTTGGTGTCTTTCATCAGATTTATTCCAAGATTTTTTTTGTAGCAATTGTGAATGAGAGCATTCCCTGTATTCTTTCTCCAATTTCTTCTTATTGGTATATAGAAAGGCTACTGATTTTTGTAGATTGATTTTATAACCTGCCACTATACTGAAAGTGTTGATCAGTTCTAGGAGTTTTCTCGTGGAGCTTTTGGGATCTCTTAGATAGAGTATCATATCATCTGCAAAAAGGGATAGTTTGACCTCTTCTTTTCCAATTAATACTCCTTTAATTTCCTTCTCCTGTCTTATTGCTCTAGAAAGAGTTTCAAGCACTGTGTTGACAAGGAATGGAGATAGTGGACATCCTTGTCTGGTTCCTGATTTTAATGGAAATGCTTCCAGTTTTTCTCCATTTAGAATGATGTTGGCTGTGGGTTTGTTGCATATAGCTTTACTTTATATTGAGGTATGTTCTCTCCAGTCCAATTCCCTCTAGGACTTTGAACATAAATTCGTGCCGAATTTTGTCAAAAGCCTTTTCTGTATCTATTGAAATGACAATGTGTTTTTTATCTTTGAGTCCATTTTTATGATTAATGGTGTTTATTGATATGCGTATTGTCCTAGTCTGTTTCTCCACTGCTATGACAAAACACTTTGACCACTACCACCTTGGGGAGGAAAGGGCTTATTTGTCTTACATCTCCCAGGTCATAGTTCATCAGGGAGCCCAAGGCAGGAGCTCAGGGCAGGAACCTGGAGTCAGGAGCTGGAGCACAGGCCATGGAGGAACACTGCTTACTGGCTTTCTCCCCTGACCCCTGCTCAGCTTGCTCTCTTATCCAACACAGGCCTACCTGCCCAGGGGTGGCACTACCCACAGTGGGATGGGCCCTTCCACATCACTCAACAATCAATAAAATGCCCCACAGACATGGCCACAGGCCAGTCTAATGGAGGAAAGTCCCCAACTGAAGCTCCCTCAACCCAGGTGTGTCAAGTTGACACTAAACCTTCATGACCTAATGACCTCCCATTAGGCCCCACTCTGTTCATAACACCTCCTAGTACCATTGTCCTGGGATCAAGTATTGACACATGGGTTTGGGGGTGACACTGTATATACTACAGCAACTTCTTTCTTGTATCAAGCCTGTTCACCTAGCCCCTGACCTTAAATTGTGATTAGTCATTAAAAAAAAAGAGGTCATGTTACTCCAGGATCCTATTAAATTCAGGGCTTCCATAAGAGGCCCCTGCCTTCTCTGAGTGACAGACAGAAAAATAGGGCACAAGTTCTACTCAGTTTTTTTTTTTCCTGATAATCCCATGTATCCTAGACTGGCCTCAAACTCACCATGTAGCTGAGGATGACCTTGAACTCCTGATGCTCCTGCTTCCATCTCCCAAGGCCTAGGATTATAAATATGTACCACCATGCTGTTTATGCAGTACTGGAGATCAAATTCAGAGCCTTGTGCATGCTAGTCAAGCACTCTACCAACTGTGCCACCCTACTCAGAATTTTTCAACACTGTTTTAGAGTTTGTGTTACCCTAAAAGACATATACTGTATATGGCATGTTTCTCTAGAATAACAGAACCAATAGTATGTATACATTTTGTAAAGGAGAATTTATTAGATTGGCTTACTCAGCATGTACAGGGTCATCCAACAATGGTTGTCTGTGTGCTGAAGAGGTTGAGAATCCATTAGCTACTTAGTTCATGAAACTGGATACCTTAGCAATCCCATCTAGCACTGAAGCTGGAAGATTTCTGAAGGGTTTCTGGTTTTCAGCACATATTGGAGAGCCAAAGAAAAAAGAAACCAGAATCTGATGTCAGCAAAGGATAGTGGCAGCAAAAATAGACACATTAGCTCAGGGAGAAGCAAACGCAGTCAAAGGACACTGCTTTTTCTTTGTACCTCTTTGTATCTGGGCCACTGATTTGAATCTACTTTAAAATTATATTTTTATCTCTCAGTTAATCTTCCCTAGAAACATCCTCACAGACATGTACACAGGTGTGTCTTCTTGGTGATTCCAGAGCCTGTCAAGTTGATGATCAACACTGACCACAACACCCTGGGAAAGAAAGACAGTGAAGTTCTCACCTGCAGCTTTCTCTTCTTTTGGGCCATCCCTTTCATTCCAGGTTCTCCATTCAGACCAAAGCATGTTTTCTATCTTCTCCTCTTGTAACTCATTCTTTATCCTCCCTACTCTAAAGTCTTTAATAGTATTCTTCCATATTCTGATCCCCCAAGCTTTGAGTATTGTTCATTAGAGAGTCTGTTGGAAATCAGTAAATCATTTTCTCCTCAGAGTGACTAGCTCTTGCAGTTGAAACCTGGCCTTCAGGACTACTGTCTCACTGTGAATTACTAAGTTGTTGAGTTGTGTGACCACATTCCATGTTGTCTTTTCTTCTTCCTAAATCACTAAATGGGTGAAAAATCTTAAGACAGTAAGAATAATTTCGGTCCATGAAATGAGGAAGCTCAGCTTAAACTCTCTAAACAGAACCCTGTTGCTTATTCTTGAGTAATTACTTGAAAAATATCAGTCTCTCACAAGTGACTTTGTAAGAGAGACCATATCTGTACCCCTCCCCAGTGTGTCCCCAACTAATGAAGACATGGGTTTTGCCCTCACAATGCTAAACTTTCTAGACAGACTGTTTCCATATAGCTGTACTGTGGTATGCTCTCATTTTTAACAAGAAACTACAAAATGCCCCAGAAGAATGTTTGATGGTGACTCGATTCAGACTTGGGCACAGAGAAGGAGGTCCAGAGGATGTGGTAGATGAGCTGGAACTTGAAGGGTAAAGACATTAGTCAAATAAGGCATTAGTGAAGGACCCTGTAATTTATGTTCAGGCTTTGGATTTATTTCTGAAAGCAACAGAAAGCCATTGAAGCATATAAGTAGGGGACGGGGAACCTTTATATGGCCACTCTGTAGGACAGATATTGCACCCATAAGAATGTCTGGAGGTGAAGAAGGCTGTGGGGAAATATTCAGGTGTCCAGGCAAGTTTGCAGAATGTCTGCTGGCCTGGTCTTGGATGATGGCATGGAGATGGGCAGGTGTTTGCACTGACGACAGAGCAGAGTAAGAGCAAAGGGGGCTTAGGTTATAACCTGGGTTTACTTATGTTTCTGGCTTAGATAACTGAGTGATGTCATGAATTGATATGAAGACAAGAAATAGAATAATTTCTGAATAATCTCCAAATGCTGATTATTAGAACCTTTGTCCATCATGATTTCCCACTCATTTACTCCTTTTTTTTTTTTGGTTCCTAGAAAATTCATTTTCAAACATTTTTCTAGCAATCATCACTTTACCATTCTGAGATTTGGGAAGGGTTAGAGACATTCCTTTCTGAGCCTGTCCTTTCATTTCACCTAAATACTTTTTCTGTAAAGGGATACATAGTAACTGTTTTTGGTTTGGTGGTACATACAAGTCGTCTTGTCACACTACTCACAAAAATATGTAAAAGGGCCTAGAGAAATGGCTCAGCAGTTAAGAGCACCTGCTGCTCTTCCAGAACACAAGTTGAGTCCCCAGCACCCATGTCAGTAGCACAAAACTGCCTATAACACCACTCCAGGGAATCCAACACCCTTTTTCTGACCTCCACAGGTAACCACATACATATGTCAAACACTCACACAGACATATGTATGTACATAAGTAAAAATAAAATAAATCTTAATTAAAATGTAAATGAGGGTCAAAGAGCTAATTGAGCAGGTTAAAGCACTTGATGCCAAGACTGACGATGACCTGAGTTTAATCCCCAGGAGCTACATGAGAGAGGGAGAGAACTGATTCCCAGACATCATTTTCTGGCCTCCAGTCATATACAGTGACACACCTGACTGGAGAGATGGTTCAGTGGTTGAGAGCACATATCAATCTTCCAGAAAATCCAAGTTCGATTCTCAACACCCACCCTGGGCAGTTCACAGCAACACTGCACTCAGATGCACAAACCCACCCCAACACACACACACGTAGCCTCATAATCAAAAATAATAATAAAGTAAAAGTTTAAAACTAAATAAAAATAAAAGTTAAAAAATATTGGCTGGGTAGATGGCTCAGCAGTTAAGAGTTCTGACTGTTCTTCCAGAGGACCTGGGTTCAATTCCCAGGACAAACATGACAGCTAATAACAGTCTATAACCACAGTTCTAGGAGATCTGACACCCTCTTCTGGCCTCCACGGGTTTGCACATGTGGGTATACTACATACACATTGCCAAAACACACACATAAAATATAAATAAATTAATTTAAGCATTCAAAAAAGTTAAAAAGTAAATGGAAATGGAAACAATAAGCTTTGTTCCAACAAGACAATTTTTACATTTATTACTGGAGATTGAGAAAACCCACAACCTTGTGTATGCTAAGACTGTGCTATACCACTAAGACACACCCCCAGGCCACAAATAAACCATTATCTACAAAATTACAAGGTGGGCAGGATTTGGCCTGTCCATGGAAGGGTGAAAAATCCTGATCTAAAATTTTGTTTCCCATAACACCCTAGCATTGTGAAATCTTTGTGGACCTCTGAACATACATTCTCTTGAGAATTTTAAAGATCATTTCTTCATTTGGGAAGAGCAGATGGCAATGAATTAGCTTTAGATCATGGTACTATTAAAGACTACTGTGCTAACTTGATAATAAACTTTCATTGTTTAAAAATATTCATGACACATGAACTAAATTTTGCTCTTATTGACGTGACAGTTTATTAGCCATGTCTGGCATTGTCCTTAAATGACAAGATAAATGAGCCCTGGTGTCCCAGCTGCAGGTGTATACTAACATTATTATTTTTAAATACTATCTATTATTCCTAAATACTACTATTCCTAAATGTGATGTGAATAGAGTCATTATTGTATTTTTTCTTTGCATATAGATATTTGAAATCAGAAATATCTTGACATATAATATAAGAAAGTTAAATAGTGCGACTGTGTGCATGTATAGAGGGCACAACCCCAAGTGCTATTTCTCTGTGCCATCTACCTTAGTTAGTTAGTTAGTTAGTTAGTTAGTTAGTTAGTTAGTTAGTTAGTTAAGTAGGTAGGTAGGTAGGTAGGTAGGTAGGTAGGTAGGCAGAGGTAGGTAGGTAGGTAAGGTAGGTAGGCAGTTATTTGTCTTTTATTTTTGAGACAGGGTCTCCCGGTACTCCCAGCTGGCCTGGAACTTGCTACAGAGACCAGGCTAGCCTTGAACTCACAGAGATTCGTCTGCATCTGCCTTTCAAGAACTGGAATTAAAGGGTTGTGCCAATATGCCTAGCTTCCACCTTTAAAAAAAAACAAAAAAAAAAAACAGGGTTTCTCAGTGGCCTGGCTGGGCAGCAAGCCCGAGGGATCTGTTTATCTCCACCTCCTGAGCACTGGGATTACAAGCACTCAGCACCACACCTATACGTGGATCCTTGAGCTAGGACCAGGCAAACAGTGCACCTTTCATATCTTCTAAAAATCAAGTTGAGACAAATTTCAGAAGTCCCCTGGTTATCAGTTCAGTTCCCTGCACACGCATTAGACTACGGTCCTCTGCTACACATTCTCCGAGTCATCTAAACATTTTATTCTAGGAGATGACAAAAGAACTGAAACCTGAACTCACAATTGAACTGGGATCCTGCACACATCTGATTATGCCAATTTCTTCCTCGCTGCTTGCCATTCCCCATAAAGATCAAAGCCCTTAGACTCTTGCTCATGAGGCCCTGATGTTGAGCTCCACCTTCCTCATGCCTATGCACTCTGTTCCAGCTTCCCTGAAGTTCTCAAGCATGATCAGGCATTTTACATTTCAAGGGCTGTTCTCTTGACCTCTCTTGCCTGGAATATAGGGACATATTACTTCGGGGAGGGGGGGGCTCCTTTTTCTTCCAGGTCTCTGCAGAAATGTTACCTTCTCAGATACGGATCCAGAGAAGCACTCTGTAAGGTTCAGCCAGCAGTATCACCTTTAACTCTTTTCTTCCTTACCACTCTCTAACTTAGTGTTTATTTATTGTCTATTCTCTGATACTACATGAGGGTAAGAACTATAACTCATAGTTCCATGCCCAGCTCTTAGAGTAATGCCTAGAAGGTAGTAGTTGTTAGAGCCACAGCTAAGCTTTCAGCAAACAGCTAGCATCAACTTGCCAACCACTGGGATAAGCAATGTTGAAAGTGTATCATCTGTCACCCTAGCTAAAACTGTGGCCGACTGAGGATGAGCCATCTCCTCTGAACCCTCACAAATTAAAGATGTACATACAAAGTAAATAATGATTTTTGTTCTAAGTCAATAAGCTTTGGAATATTTTGTTAGATAACAATAGAAAATCGTTACATATTTATTAAATGAATAAATGAAAAATCACACTTCATTTGGCTAACATAGCCTAATGAAACTGGACAGATCAGCAGGGTATTGTGTATCACACATGGAATCCCATATTTGGAAAAGTTGAAGCGAGAGGATTAGTATAGGTTGAAGGGACAGCCTGGGCTACCTAGTGAGTTCCAGGACAGTTTAGGCTACACAGTGAGACCCTGTCTGCATTAGTTACATTTTTGTTGCTGTGATAAAAATACCATGACCAAAACCAACTTACAAATGAAAGTGTTTATATTGGATTACAGTTCCAAAGGGCTAAAAGTTAACCATGGCAGGGAGGCATGGCAGCAAGCCCAGACACAGTGGCAGGAGCAGAGAGCTGAGAGACCACATTTTCAAGCACAAGCTCAAAGCACAGAGAGCAAACTGGAAGTGTGACAAAGCCATTAACCCTCAAAGCCTGTCCTCAGTAACATATTCCAGCAAGGCTCCATGTTCTGAAGGTTCCATAACCTTCCAAAACAGCACCACCAACTAGAGACCAAGTGTTACAATACCTGAACCTATGTGAGGCATTTCACATTCAAACTACCACACTGTCTAAAAGAAAAAAAAGAAATGAAGGAAGAAAGAGAGGGAAGAAAGATAAGAGAAAAAGAGAGAGGAGAAGGAGAGGGCGGAGGGGAGGGGAAAGGAAGGGGGATAAAGGAGAGGAGGGGAGCAGAGAGGGGACGAGGGATACAAGCAAACAAGGCAGATCCCTTAAAATTGTCTAGTTTAAATGTGGAAATTATTTATTTTTTTGACCATAAAAGCATATATTGGCATAAGCAACAGATCAACACTCTGGAAGAGCCTGGAGGGTTGGACCCAGTGTTTGTGTAGAGACCATCTAAGGGAATGAGACATATCATCCTATGAAACAAAGCTTACCAGGGTAGAAGGCTGGTCCCAGGAGTCCAAAGGCAAGGTAGAGCTGGGACAGCCTGTGGAGGGTCTAACAAATTAAACGGGAAAATTGAGCTGGTCTGAGTACAGGGGATCAGGATGCAGTGGGCGAATCTGCACTAAGAGAGTAGTACAGAGATCTGGGGTAGAAAGAAAAAAAGCAGAACCATGCCCAAGGCTAGAAGGGAGATCTGGTTTGGGGGAGAGGGTGGAAGAGCTCAGGCTGCAGGGGAGTCAAGACAAACTTCTCAAAACTAAAATTAATAATATAATATTTGTTAACTGTCTTCCATCCCTTTGCAATGTTTTTCTACATTTTTTAGCTGCATTTGCTTTGATCATCTTTTCATATGACCAAAACATGTAATATTTCCTTTGAAGAGAATAACCAATAATTCACTTTCAAGATTAAGAGGAGTTCATTTTTAACTATGATTGGTTTAGAAACTTCCTTATAATTCATCATTAGAAATGTCTTAAATTTTTTTAGGATTAGTTGTCAAGTTTTAGAAATCTGTCGATTTTCTTCATTTTGAAATTAAAGATATGGAAACATTTCTAACTTCTGACTCCATACATTTCAGTCTTTCTTTTCATCCACTAATCATTCGGTTCCAATACTGGGAAAATAGAATACAACCAGATTACAAAACGCCTGGGGTCCTTTACCTTCATATGCTAACAATAGGTACTTGATACACAGACGGTAGAGATACTGCTGGGTGCCGTTTCAAAAGCAAGATAGCTAGTGATAATCACGCACAATGACTACAGTCCCCCGCATATTATACCCCCTGGCTGCACTTCCTATTTTATTCTCAATTACCTTCTGTGGCATAAAACTGTCCTCCCAATGTCAAGCTTGGTTGCACCTGCTTGCTTCGGATCATCACGAACTAACCAGCCTGTTGACTAACTAACCTGACTATTGACACTAAGCAAGAAAGCAGGGGCTGAGAGCCAGTCACACCTGGCAACCAATCAGTGGACCCGAGTTGCACCAGGGGAAGGGACTTACGGTGCCTAAGCAGAAAAATGTCATGAGGCAGGTGCTCTCACCATTTTGGACAGCTGCTGCAAAATCACAATATGGAGAATTTTCAGTGTGACCTTGGGGTAGGAGCCGCCATACTCCTGTGAGTAACCCTTCACCCACTGCTCTGTAAGTAAGCCCAATAGACTTTTTAGTTTCCCAAATTGTAGTTTGGAGAAATTATACCTCAGTGGTGGGAGGAGGGGGCCAGATGGTATGTGCACCTCCCAGAAGGAATCTTAGCAACATATTCATATAATTTGCATCTCTACTTCTAACCATCCAACATTCTCCCACTTCCCTCCACCAACCAATATCCATCAACTACTATGAAAGCTTAAGTCTTTGATCTTTGGCAAAGCTGCTAAAGACACAAAGAAGTACTAAAATTCATTTTTGTTATCAAGAAATTTTTGGGAGAGAGGCTACTGAGAGTTAAACCCAGGGCCTCACTCATACTACCAGTAAGTGCTCTTCCTCTGAGTGACATCCTCAGCCCGTGGTCAGGCTCTTTAATGTGAGACTACTGTCTCCTAATGCAGGACAACTTAAGAGAAGCCCAATTTAGGAGAGATACACAATTGAGAGATGAAGACTAATGTTAACAAGATTAGTGTTACCCCAGTCTCCTGGTACTTTCAGTCAATGACTGATACACAATGCTGCTTTTAAAAATCTGTTATGACATGTCTAGAGCTTTGCATAAGCTGATAAAAAGGACTAGAGAAACAAAGAACAACTCAAAGAGGAGGGCGAATAGGGAATATTGACATACTGTAGGTTACCAATCTTCAAGAAGCAGGGACTGAGAAACCGAACATTGTGGAGATTGGGTGAGTGAGGGGAAAAGAGGCAGAGTGCTGGTGTTAGTATTGCTTTTCATTACTGCATTTTTATTGGGGGGGGATTGAAATCTTTCATTGATAACCTACCACACAGAATCACAAACTTGTAACAGTAACACAATTTAAGAATATTATTTGGCACATAGTTTTCCAGATTCCAAAATACTTGCCCTTCCTATACAACCCTGACTCTTGTAATTGATAGATAAAGTGTATATGACTCCAGAAGGCAGATACACAAACGCTTTCTGAGCTTCCACTTTCAGCTCTCAGAGGAAAGCACACTCTATCGTCACTGCTATTGTGACTTTAGTTTGTTTCTCTTGCTGGTTCTGCTGCTAACTAGCTATGTACTCTTGAATAAAAAAACTTGGCCCCTTGGTGATTTCAAGGGCTCCTTTCTGCCTATTATGGTGCCTCAACCTTATCTTAGCTGGTACTTACAACTTCTGGAAATCAGTTCTGCTTACTAGGTGACTTTGATGGCTGTATATCTCAGATATTTTTAACCATGCTTGGCTCTTTTAGTATGATGTGAAATGATCTTTTCTTCTTTATCTGATCCATTAAACAGGTCAGAAGCCCTTTATTTCTCCCCTCTACAACCAGTGTTAAGAATTTCTGTGAAAACCTTAACTGTCCTACTTATATATTCATTTATTTGCATTAAATCAAATTATTCTAAGGTTTTCTGTGTTTAAAACTTTGAATTTTTCTGTAAATTATTTTTTGGTTATTTTCCAGATCTTTTTAGAAAAAGATTGATGATTGTGATTCTAGGAGAGCATATAGACAGAGTTAGAATCTGGAATCTCAGAAATTTCGATTTTGCCTGCTTGCCCTGCTTAACTGTGGGTGGGGCAGTTATGTGACTTAACCTGAGGCTCAGTTTTCCTCACATATGAAACACTGTGTTTCTATTATCTATCATCAGGTTGATGCAAAACTTAAACATGATAATGTAGATAAAATGAGTATGACCTAATATACCAAAATAGGTATTAAGTATTAATCATCATAATTACAAATGATTTTGTCATTTCTTTCCTTTACTTCACCTCAGTTAACACCACAAAACATAAATGATAGCCTTTAAGAGATAAGTAATGGCCCTCTAACTTCTCTTGCAAAGAGCAAATAGTCTTAGAGAATCGTATCTAAAATTAAATTATGATTTTCTAATGGAAAATAAGATAGTATGAATGCAAAAGTTGGAGATGAGGAGATGTAAATTCAGTAAAGGCTGAAACCCTTTTGAAGACAACTTGTTTGTAGATTGACCAAAAACGTTAACACATTTTCAGAGGAAAGTAGTGAGAGGACTGGAGAAGCAAGGCAGCCCCTCTCAGAGAACAGAACAAACCCGAGATCACAAGGAAACGTCAGAAAAACCTTTCAACACAAGCTTCCCATAAAAGCTTTTCACTTCCACATGTTTATCCACTCATAAATGCACTGGCTTGCTCGTGCCCCTCATGTTTATAAAAGGATACTACTGGGTGTCAGCTGTTTTCGTAATACTGGGAACATTTAGGGGAATAATCACATCACTGTACTAACTGAATGGGAAGCAGCAAATGCAGACTGCAAAGCTTCCTGAACTCATTGTTTATTCTCGATACTTGGTACCTAGAGTATTTTAGAAATTGTGGAAAGAATTTAATAACTGACTTTCAAAATATACTGAAAATATTACCCTAGAAATTTAGATGGAAAAAGAAGACTGTTTTCTTTGGGAAAGAATTTCCAAAAATCTTTTATAACTTCTTTTAGTGTGTAAAGAGCTACTCACAATGACTTTGACCCTCAAAGAATGTGAAGTCTGCACTTCAACCTAAGACAGTCAGAAGGGTAGCTCACACATCTCCCCAGAGAACTGTGAGAAGAAAGCTTAGCAATCAGGAATAAGCCTCCCCATTTTCTCTTTCCAAGTTTCAACTTGCAGAAAAGAAGATTGTTTTCAATAAGCCATGTCAATAAACAAATAAGTAATTAAATAAATAATTAAATAATAAATAAAGCACAGGCATTCAAGTAAGAACAATTAACTCAGGGTGCAACTGAATCTTGACCAAACCAGTAGGAGATAACAATCACCCCGGCCACAGACTTAATTAAGCCTTGAATGCTAGCAAGACATACTGCAGACAGGTGGACACAGTATGTCATCAGGAGACAAGAAGAGGCCAAGAATGGGACATATGAAGATGCAGACACCTCCCTTCAGGATAAGGGTGGTTAACACCACCCCCATCCTCCTCATCATCATTATGTCTGTAAGTGCTGACACTGTCTTAGGTACAAAGAAGAGAGATAGGAAGAAGTTATACAAAAGGCTAAGCATTTTTATCCAAATGGCATTAAGCACTGCTTAATACCAAGTTTAAAACTGTTTACTACCTGTAACCTCTAAGTTGGATATTAAGTTGATTTTTCTCACAATTAGTTGATGAACGTTCTATGCAAAGAACAAATTGCTGTAAGTTATATCTAATAATTGCAATTATTCTGCATGTCCTTGGACAGGACTCCTTTATAAAACTTCACCCATCCAAGGTTCAGGGACCATTGGAGAAAAGGGGGCAGAAAGATTGTAAGAGCCAGGGAGGAGGTGCATGACCATATGGAAACAAAGTCTTACAAGCTCCTGAGAACCTGCCCATATGATTCTGTTGGAAACTCAGGCAGAAAATAACCCAGCATTGAACTAGGAAAATAAACAGCAGACCCCAATCTTATCTGAAGAAATATTGGCAACTGATTGCTGTTACGTAAAGAAGAGCTGATCTTCCTAAAACAAGGGACTCTAGATAGGCTGACTAGACTTCAGTGGATGGACTTGCACTGGGGAATGGCTGGGGACACTGACGACACAGTGGGCCTTAACAGGGATGACAGAGTATATGGGCTCCAGTGTGGGGGGCTATGGGAGGGTGCCAGTGGGTACAGGGGTATAAAGATGATTAAGATTGTTTGAGATGTTCTGTATAAAATGCACAAAAAAATCAATAAAAAATTTTTTAAAAAGTCAACACTGCAGAAAGTTAAAGATAACAGATTATGACCACAATTAAATTATTGGCACAGGTGAAATAAAAAACATATCCTTTTGTCATAGCAAACTGACAAATGTTTCTACAGACTGGCAACATGTTAAATAAAGAAACTAGCTGACAAAATGTTCAGTGCTCTTAGGGTTATTTGACAACTTGTAGTAACTTCAGTTCTTAGTTATCACTACTCAGTAAGCCAACTTTTCTTCCAGCTCCAGTCCTTCACAACATGAAAAGCAAACTATTTCTAAATTATTTTATATTTTTACTGAGGCACTGGCCATCTTTAGATTTAAAAGTATTTACTCATAACCATTTGTTTCATTCAACCAGTGCTTAATGAACACCAAGCCCACTGCTAGGTACCAAGAATAAAATGACACAACACGCAGTCCCTGCCCCTGAGGAGTTCTGATTCTGATAGAGCTCCTTTAATACCATTTTATGCCCTCAGCACTATACAAAGTCAGCTGGTAACTGGGACTGATGGTGCCAATTCTTTTTTTTTCATATTTTATTATTTTTATTTTATGTGTATGTGTGTATTGCCTGCATGTAGGTAAGTACACCTGTGTCGTGCAATGCCCATAGAGGACAGAAGAGGCTGTTGGATCCCCTGGAACTGGAGTTATGGACAGTTGTTAGTTGCCATGTGGGTGCTGGGATTCAAACCCAGGACTTCTGCAAGAACAACCAGTGCTCCCAACTGCTGAGCCATCTCTCCAGCCCTGATGATGCCAATTCTTTACCTAAGAAATTTGACTCTGGGAAAGTGGAAATAAGCTTTTAAAAAAAAAAAGATTTAATTTTTATTTTATGTGTATGAATGTTTTGCCTAAATATATGTAACTTCACCATGTCACATGCATTGTCCACAGAGGCCAGAAGAGGGCATTGGATACTCTGGAACTGGAGTTACACACAGTTGTCATCAGCCATGAGGGTTCTGGGAACTGAACCCAGGTCCTCTGGTAGAGCAGCCAGTGCTCTTAACCACTGAGCCATCTCTCCAGTCCCAGAATAGAAATAAACCTTCTTAATACTAGTGCTAATTTGAATAAAATGAATTACCCATGGCATAAAACCACCCAGAGAGATCTTTCTTGGTGAAAGACTGCAGCTGAATCAGAATAACCAAGTAGAGTTTAAACAATCTTAGGAGGGACTATAAGGCATCTTGAATGCATAGAATTTAATTTTGAGAGAACAAGTGTAGGTGGAAATGGTACTTGACTAGACTTAGTATGTTGAAGAGACACAAATAAAATGGATCTTTGTAGAACAGATAAAGAGAAATGTGGAAAGTAAAAAGGTCACATGAAGGTTCAGCTTTCATCTAAACATTTGTGTTGGTTTTCTCATTTAAAAGCTATAGATAGGTCAGGTGTTAGCAGTGCAAGTATATAATACCAACACTTGAGAGGTAGAAGCAGATCAGTCCAAGCCCATCCTCGGCTACATAGCAAGTTTGAGGCTATCCTAGGCTACATGAGATTCTTTCTAAAAAATAAATAAATAAAAACTATATTATTCAGAATGAATAAAAATCATGTTCTGCATAAGTTGTTAATAATTCTAGTGCTGTGTAGAAGGAATAAAGTTATTTTCTCTGTAATAATTGGCTAGTTCAGCAAGTGTTCTTATAGAGACGTTTTGAAATCTCATAGGACACATTCATTTAACAGGAAATAGTTGTGATCATTTTTTTTTTGTCATTGCTGTATACTTGGTTGGGTTTGGTTAGCTTTATTGTTTATTTTGGTTTTCTAAGGAAGGTATACATGGTTTAGAGAATTTATATTTATCTCCGTTAAAGGCATGTGAGGAAGTAAGCTCAACTGGAATGCCCCAAAAAAGTATTCAAAACAGATTAATTTATCATAAAATAGGTTAATCATTTTAAAATATACCATGCTAGTATGATGGTCTATGTAAAAGATGTTAGGGAAGTTACTGCAACCTTAAGGTGCATTCAGATTTCTTGCTTTTTAAATTGGAAGAAACAATTTAATAAACCTTATTACTTCAATCAGGAGCAATAGGTTATAAAATCAGATCTATCTAAAGTCTGAATATTTTGAGCACCTGTTTCTACAGACTATGAAATATGTAAGTATGTGCTAAATATGTTTCTGAGGAAGAAGCACCCACACATCTGAAAAAGTAGACCCCAATTCCCAGCCTCAAATGTCTGCCCTGAATTGATCACAATAAAGTTTTCTCAATAATGTTTAAAAGAATTGGCATGTTGGAGACTTGACATATTGCCTCTGTTAATTCTAATGGAAAATGTATAATTGACATGACATTTATGAGCTTTAAATTGAAAATATGAGACTAATTTACATCAAAAGGGTTTTACTCCTCCTTGATTGATTGTATCTCTGGAGGGGATTAATAAATTAGATTATGAAGTCTCTTAAAGGATCTTTTTCAGTTACCCAATAGAGATAAATAGGCACTTTATAAATTGAATATTTCTAAGGAAAGTGAGAAAAAATAAAATTGAATTTTTAATGCATTAAATGCACTATACTATCTTTTACTAGAATATTTTTATGAGTTGTTTAAGGGAAAAAACAAAATATCAAAGGACAAGAATGCTGGCCTTCTTTGACAGAGAAAGACAATCTCAGAGCCTAATGGAAAAGGATTCTACCAGGTCTATTAAAGCATTGACATCTCAAAGAATTGACTTAGGTTTAGATCTCAAAGTCAATATTGCTTAAACAAGTACAAATAGAATAGTCATGAGTTCTAGAACTTTTTCTATGAATCAAATAGTTCTATTTAAGTATGTTCTTGTGGTAGTTACAGTGAGATATGTCCCACATAGGTTTAAGTATTTGAACACATGGCAAATGGAAGATTTTGGAAGTTTGAACTAGAAAAGCTATTGGGACTATATGGAGAACTTAATGGGCTGTTCTAGTAGAAACCTGGCTCAAGATGTTCTGGGTGAAAGGAAAACAAGGACTTAAACAGCAGCTGGGATATTTTGACAAGGAATCTGTTTTCTTTCTATCTGCCGCTTTAAAACATGCCTGCTCCAGTCAGCTTTAGCACCATGTCTCCACCACCATTCTAAACTAATTCATCTGGAATTGTAAGCCAAATAAATTCTTCCTTCTATAAATTGCTTTGATCCGTGTTTTTATCATAGCAACAGAAAGCAAAATTCATCACTCATACACCAGAATTCATCACTCTTGAGGCCCCCTTTGGGGTCAAAAGAAAAAGGAGGAAGAGCCCAATATATCGATGCTTTGGGATTTTAATTTGGACATTAAAAATATCCTCTGTTCTGACTTCTGGTTTCCTGCCTAGGGCATGTAACATTAATAACTTATTTTTATTTCGCCCTCATGACTCCTTCCAAACATCAGTCGAGAATTTTTCCTCCCTACAAGTAACAGCTATACATTGTTTGGGTCCCCTAAATATGCTCACTGAAGAGGTAACTATCACACTCAATGCCCCCATTCAGCTGAAACTAGCAAGATTAGTTGGAGCGCCAATCCCATACTGGCAGTTGGGGGTAGCCTCTTCAGAGAGGGGATTGATGAGTACCAGCGGTTAAAATAAAATGCAGCAATTCCAAAAATGTCTTTGGTTAGTTCACCAAAATGCCAAAAGGGAGCTCTGGTTTCTTATGTCCTCCTATATCAGCACCGTGCCTGTAGGCTATTATGAGGATGAAAACTAAAACTCCAATCCGGACATTTATTTTTATCCCTTTGGAACTAGATCGCTAGATGTGCATGGTAAGAACGGGATATGTGTGTTCCCCATTTCATTTTGTCTCCTAAATGGCTTTAGACAGGGATGAGGGACAGCACTGATAAGGAATAAGGATGGCACACTTCCTGCCTCTTCCAGATCCTCAACAAAGACCTGGCAGGCTTTTTTCCTGCTGGCAAGGCCCGTCTCTGGGTGACCAGTCCAGACCAGTTCAGATAGGACCAAGGCCAGACCTGGATATATATCGCTTTGGAACTTTGACCTATTAGCTATCTCTTCTTTGTTTACATTAAACAGTCCAAAATTATGGTAGAAGGGCATGCCCCATGCCACCGAAAACACTTAAAAGGTCCAAACCCTCCTGAGGCCTTTGGATTTTTTGGTTTCGGAATCTCATCTCCACTTGTGGAGAGGTTTTCTGTGTGTGGGCTGTGTATGTTGTTTCTTTACTTTTAATAAAGTTTGTTACCTATTGCTTTCTGCTGTGTCTAAGATTTTTCCTGTCTTTTGATTATTTCATTTGCAGATAAAAGACCCCTAAATAATTACTTAAAGAGAGGTTCATATATTTAAAAATGTATGGGAACTCAAACAACTCATCAGTAAGAAAACAAGCTGATTAAGACATGAGTAAGGATCCGAAAAGCTATTTCTCAAAGAGGAAATATATAAATGGCAGACTGCTCAGCATCAATAATTTTCAAGAAAAGACAAATCAAAACCACAATAAAGTATCCCTCACGCTCATTAGAATGATCATATTAAATGAACAAAGAAGTGTTGGTGAGGATGTGGAGGAAGGACAGTCCTTACACACTGTCAGTGGCCATGTAAATTGATACAACCATTGCAGGAAATGGGATGGAAGTTCCTCAGAAACAAAAATAGAACAGCCACATGATTGATGAATTCAACTGCCAGGTACAAAATAAGGAAAGGAGATCAGCATATCAGAGAAACATCTGTACTCACATAGTTTCTGCAGCACTATTCACTAAAGTCAAAACTCAGAATCACCAGAAATGTTCAGCAATGGGTAAGTAAATAAAATGTAATATACAAAAAGAATAAAAAGGCACTTGTCATTACCACATGGATGAATCTGAAGGATCTTATGATAAGAGAAGTACAGAAAGACAAGAACCACATGATCTCATCAGCGTGTAGAATGTTAAAATGTTGGTCTTGGGACTGGAGAGATGGCTCAGAAGTTAAGAGCACTGGCTGCTCTTCCAGAGGACCTGGGTTCAGTTCCCAGCACACACATAGAGCCTAACAACTGTCCTAACCCCAGTTCCAAGGGATCTGATGCCCTCTTCTGATCTCCGTGGGCACTGCACAACCCGGATGCACTTACAGCAAAAGAAACAACCAAGGAAGTGAAGAGGAAGCCCACTGAGTGGGAGAAAATCTTTACCAGCTGCACATCCGACAGAGGATTGATATTCAGAACATAAAAGAACTCAAAAAACAAACAAGAAAATAAACAACCCAATAAAAAGATGGGCTATAGATCTAAACAGAGAGTTTCTCAAAAGAAGAAATAAAAATGGCTAAGAAGCAACTTAAAAAGTGCTCAACACCCTTAGCAATTAGAGAAATGCTGATTTAAAAAACAAAACAAAAAAACCTTAAGATTCCATCTTACCCTAATCAAACTGGCTAAGATCATGAGAACAAAAGACTCCAGATGGTGGCATGGATGTGGAGAAAGGGGAATGCTCATTCACTGCTGGTAAGGAATGCAAGCTCATGCAACCACTGTAGAAAGAAGTGTCCAGTACACTCAAAAAACTAAAAATGAATCTACCATATGATCCAGTGATACCACTCCTTGGCATATACCCAAAGGACTCATCATACTGTAGAGATACCTGTACCTCCATGTTTGTTGCTGCTCTCTTCACAATAGCTAAGAAATGGAAACAACCTAAATGTCCCTCAACTGATAAATGGATAATGAAAGTGTGGTATATTTACACAGTGGAATTCTACTCAGTGGTAAGAAAAGAAGAAAATTATGAGATTTGCAAGCAAATGAATGGAACTAGAAACTGTTATACTAAGTGAAGTAACACAAACTCAGAAAAGCAAGTGATGTATGGTCTTCTTGATTTGCAGATCATAGCATCAGTCTCTTATATGTGAATATATCCTGATGTAACTCCAGGAGACAAGAAAATGGAAAGGAAATTTGGAGGGGGATAGTAGGGAACAGATGTTACCAGAGGGGTGGTGGGGAAAGTTGGAGTATTCAGCTGAGAGGGAAGGAGGAAGGAACATGCAGGGGGTAACAGTGGGGAAGGAGGAACTGGGGGTGGGGGTGGGAAGCAGGTGTTATCGGCAGGAGGGTAGGGATAATGGGGGTGCTTGGACTTGGGAGGGAGGAGGGAGGTCAGATGAGGAGAGAAAGAGTAGAGATGAATGGATCTTGGGGTGAGGGAAGCCAGAGGGAAATGTGTTACCCCTGAAACTACCTGAGAAATATGTACATTATGTCTGAACATTAGTGCATATGTATACCTGGGAGTTGTCTGGCAAGGAACACAGTACCAGACAAGAGAGACCTTCCTTCAGGGGTTGGTCAGAATAGTCCAAGAGACTCCCAAAACAACACAGGCTATTGCCAGAGCTCTTGGTTATCTCCTAGATCTGGAAGATAAGACCCTGCTGCTAAAGACAGGACATACTTCAGACCCGGGACAATGGAGCAGGAGCTAACCTGGAAGCCTTCTACCTGAAGTTTACCTCTCATAGTTCTAGAGGATACTATGCAAGCCGCTAAGGGAGAAAAATCAATCAATGGTCCAACCCAGCCCTATAACTTAATAACCATAATGACTGGCATAGCATTCTTACCATATGCTAAATATTGATCCTTCTATTTACAGACAAGTATACAAAGAAAGAAGCTTCTTTCTATAGCAGATGGAGGTTACTGCAGAATTTCACAACAAGTCAGACACAGAGAATATATATCTGAGAGATGTCCAGTCGTAGGTGACACATCTACAGTTGAACCTCTACACCTAAGGCTTATGGAATACAACAGAACAGGGTGTAAAGAGAAAACTAGTGCAATTCACAGCTCTCACCAGTGGAGCTTCCTTATACAGCAGAGTGCAATGCACACCGAAGGCCACAACTGGCCAAGTTTTAAAAGAATAAGAGACTGCAGAGTGTATGACCCTGGATAGGAAGGACTCCTATATTAAACCTCACCCACCACGGTACAGGGACCATTTTGAAAGAGGGAAGAAAGACTGTAAGATCCAGGGCTGGTTCATGAACATAGGGAAGAGAGGTTTTCAGGCCACAGGAAGCTTGCACATGTAAACTTGTGGCCATGGTGACATTGAGCACAGGACCCATGCCAACTCAATCAGTCAAGGGCCCAGAGTGGAGGGAGGGAAATGGGTAGAAGATCGATCCTAATCTGGGAACTATCAGAGACTGATTACTACTGGGTGAGGGAGAGTATGGCTTCCTTATAATCGCTAAATAGGTTGACTAGACTCCAGGGAATGAATTTGCACAGAAGGACATCTGGGTACAAATGCTTGACTGGATAGGACTTAACATTTATGGTGGAATGCATAAGGTCTGGTGAGGGAGTTGGGAGGGGCATGGATGGAAAAGGAGTCTAAATTTGATTCAGAACTATTGTATGAAATGTACAAAAGTTCAAAAAAATTAAGAAAAAAAACCAAGATCCCTGAGTATCTTTTCCAGGAGACAGGAACTGTCTAAGCTATGCTTCCATGTTGTCTGATTATATCAGGGTTGGCCCCTGTCATTATCTGTAGCTGAGCTACTGTGCAGCTCTGCAAACCATAAAATATCTATTACCAATGAAATGAGTCTCATCTATAGAAATGAAGTAATTTTGTCCAACAGATGCCAACACTCTGAATCCAAGAAAGATTTATGTTGTATATTTATCACCAAATTCCTTTTAGAGATCTTGATTGCTATTTGTTTTGTTTCTTACATGTTTCCTCATTCATTGAATAAAATGGTACTGGTTGACTTTATGCAAACACTTGCCTCTATAACAAAAAACATCCTTCGTCTTGATGAAGATGAGCATGGTGTAAATTCTTTTATTATAAATTTTACTTCAAACTTGTTATGAGGATTTTCTAAACGATTCAATTCAAAGACTGTGGTCTGTTAAGAGTTATTTTATAAGATTAAAAACAACAGGGATTGGGAATGGAGACAGCTCAGCAATTAAGAGCGCTTGCTACTCTTTCACAAGACTGGAGTTCAGTTTTCAGCACCCATGTCTAGTAGTTCACAATCACCTGTAACTGCAGTTCTAGGAGATCCAACACCCTCTTCTGCCCTCCACAGTTTCCCACAGACATGTACACACACACACACACACACACACACACACACACACAAAGTAAAGTAAATCAAATCATAACAGGAATTAGGAAATCATTATGAGACTGGATGTGAAATTAAAGAGTAAGTAGCTGGTTAAAGATCATTGAACACTCTGTAAACTTAGCTGAAAATTATTACGATACTCCCATGGTTGATAGCTGTGAAAAACTACTCAGAAGAGGCTTTCGAATGTCAGACTGAAGCTGCACTCAAGAAGCTTCTTTTTGCAGTGAACAGTAGTCAGTACGGAGATGCATAACTGGTCAAAGTGCTGAGTATAAAAGACTGAGTGCTCAGCCATAAATCAGACATCTTTATCAACACACACACACACACACACACTCACTCACACACACACACACACACACACACGAGAGATGCATAACTGGTCAAAGTGCTGAGTATAAAAGACTGAGTGTTCAGCCATAAATCAGACATCTTTATCAACACACACACACACTCACACACACACACACACACACACACACACACACCAAATATCACAGAAGAGGAGGCAGGAAGAATGTGAGAGTTGGAGGATGGGGAGGAGTGCTGTGTAATCCTATTGCTGGACATGACATGACTATCACACTCATGAACTCACAGCATCCATATTTACCTTTATAAGATCAAGCTAAAATTCTGCCCCCACAACCTGATTGAGGAGCTATTGGCAGGTGATGGCTACTGGAGGAGGGAGAACCATTCTTTCATGAGGGTGTGGCCACTTATACATTTCTAATGCTTCCCATAACCATGTATGTATGAGAAACACTAATTGGACTTAGTAGGTTATTAAAAGAGAAAAAGAAAAAGATATGAACTTGGAAAGGGCACATGTTGTTTGAGGGAGATAAGAAAAATTAAAGGGGAATTAGGAGGTGGAGGTGATATCATTATGTATATAAATATATGTACATGATATTCTCAAGAATAAAGAAAAATTACTTTTAAAAGTTAAAAATACATATTAGCAGATAGATAAATATGTCTATCAGGTAAATTTTTCAAGAATTTCATCAGAAATGTTGAATCTCTTTTAGAGAGGCTATGAGGCTATATTACTAAGTTTGGGAGTTATTTTTCCATACCAGAAACATGTGCAGAAGAGTTTAGGATTTTGCCTTATTTCTAAGTTTAATTTATTAGGCTTCTAATAGTTAACTTCTTAAGGGAATTTTCCTTTGATAAACTCATAGCTTGCATAGTAAGGCATTTAAAGGACTTTAAAGAAAATCAAATGCATTAAATTTATTAAATGCAGTTTGGAAGATTTCAGAAAATGTAATTAAGTTTCTAAATAGGATTTATTGTTCAAGTGAGTTTAGTCTATTCAGCTGTATTAAATGAGAATAAAGCAGATGTCTTCTAAAATGGTTATTTTGCTTTGCATATAAATTATTAGATTTAGAATTTTTATTTTGTTTTTTCAATTTCAAGGGCATTTGACTTCTCTTTTAGATATAATGTTTGCAACTCTTCATTTTTATTATAATTTTTATTGAATTTTTGAGAATTCCATACAATATATTTTTATTATATTTAGACACCCCCCCTTGCCTTATCTGCACTGTTCTTACAGTCCCCTCAATCCCCCATTGGGTTCCATGTACTCTGTCATATATATTAAAGCCTATCAAGCCAAGTTTTGTTCCCAAATGTCCTTCAGTGTATGTCCATCCACTGGGCCTGGTTAACCTTTCTGATGTTGTATCCTTAGAGAAAACCAACTCTCCTTCTCCCTGTAGTTATCAGTTGCCAATAATTCCTCAGCTAAAGTTGAGATTTTTAGCCACTTCCCCACTTCTGTGGTGGGATTTTGTCTGGTTTGAGCTTGCACGAGTCTTGTGCACAACTGTTTCCATAGCTGTGAGTTTGTGTAACAATTTTATTATTTTTAATAATGTATATATGTGTGACTGTGTGTAGGTATGGGCACATAAGTGCTGCTGCTTGCAAAGGACAGAGGCATTGGATATCCTTGGGACTGGAACAGACCAACATGGGTTCTGGGAACTGAACTGAGGTCCTCTGGGAAAGCAGTACATGCTTTTAACCGCTGAGTCATCTCTCAGCCCCTAGATTTAGAATTTTTTTGAATGTCAGGATAAATAATTAATAAAAGTTTTACAAATATTTAAAATGTTTTTAGTATATATAATCCTTTCCACGATCAAAAAAAAAATCTTTTATGAAATCAAAACTCGGCTTTGCAGCAGCCAAAGCTGAATTTCACTGTATACCAGAAAATATGATAAACAATTATCAAAAATGAAATTAAAAAGGGAAATAGCATTCCTATTGTAGTAAGGAAAAGAGTGGGTTTTTTTTCTTTCTGTGTCAGTTATTAGTATGAACAAATGTGTGTTCATTGATCATAATTAAAATTCACTTATTATTGAGGATCACAGTAAAAAAAAAAAGTTTTAAAAGACACTGATATTAACAAAGTGCCTCCAAGTACCCGAAATTCCCTAACGAATTCTCTATCAGCTGCTAAAATGTATCTGGAGTCTCAAAAATACCATGAGAGTTCCTCAAAATGTATGAACTCTACCCATTACTGTTTTCATTGCTCTTTCATTAATAATTGCTGATTTATCACCACTTAAAAACCACTGGCTCCAGACTGGAGAGATGACTCAGAGGTGAAGAGCATTGGCTGCTCTTGTAGAGGAGTTGGGCCCAGTTCCCAGAAACCACATGGTGGCTCACAGTCACCTGTGTCCAGTTCCAGGGGACCCAATGCCCTCTTCTGGCCTCCATGGTCACCTGCACACATATGGTGCACATACAGATAAGCAGACACATATACCTAGATTTTAAAAAGAAGAAGAAAACCATGTATCCAACTGAGAATTTCTCCTCATTTACTCACCCACCATCTTTTTTCCCATTTATGCCTAATTCAATGCATACCTGCTTATCCTAAGAACCACCTCTACTCAAAACAAACCAGTCCTGAAATAACACCAATGATCTAACATGTTTGCTCTCTTTTCAGTCCTTATTGTACCTAAGCTCTGTAATGGTTAACCTTGTGTTAACTTCACTAGGATATAGGATGCCTAAAGCTCTAGTAATGCACTGCTTCTAGGTGTATCTAGTGAGGATACTTCCAGAAGAGATTAGTATTTGAATTAACATTCTGCATAAAGATCAATCCTAACCGATGTAGGTAGGTATCAACTAATCCACTGAAGGCCCAAATAGAATAAAATAGAAAAGACAAACCCTCTTTCTCTCTCCCTGAGCTAGAATATCCATCTTCTCCAGCCTTCAGACATCAGAGTTCCTGCCTCTCTGGCCTTCACATAGTGTATTACACCACCAGATCTCCTGTGCTTTCAGCTTACAGATGTCATATGATGTGACTTCTTACTTCTATATTCACATTAATCAACTCCCATTAATAAATATTCTCATACACAATCATATATTGCTTAATGACAAGAATATGTTCTGAGATATGTGTTAGGTGATTTTGAAGCTGTACAAATAATATATTTACACAAGCTAAGATGGCTATGATGTCATTCAGGAATCTAACTTTATGACATCACTATTGTACATATAGTCTGTCATTGACCAAAATGTGCTTACTAGTATGTGTATATGGTTCTATATCTATGAGAAGCCTGCCTAAAGCAAGCTCCATAACATCTGATCTTATTGATTATTCCTTTCTTTTACATTCTTTCCTTCCTGGGTGTGCAAGGCACTGCTGTGATAAAAACTTTTTCCCTATATAGTCGCCTCTTCATTTTGAAGGATGACCTTCAAGTGTTATCTCTTCAAAAGATTTTAAGAACATACTATACCACATTAATCTTTGTTTCTCCTAAGTATTGTAGCTCTCACATTTTCTAACCAATTTTATTAGTGCTTTGCTAGCCTTTCTTATTTTATGACAGAATTTTGTAGTATAAAAACAGGTCATAAGCATCTTATCATTGTCTCTTTAGCTACACATTTTATTCATACCTTAGAGTCACCTTTCCTTTGTGTTGTCCTTATTCTTGGGTTTTAGGAGCATTTGCCACAGTGAAAATGTTATATCCAAATTCAAGTTTTATATGATTCATTTCTACTCAATCTTCAAGATTAGTTCATATATCATTTCTTCAGCAAAGCTTTCCCTAACACCACTTCCCTGAAATCATTAATTACCCCCTCATTTAACTTGGTACATACAGACTGCTTGAAAAGTAATTTATAAACAAGTAATTTATAAGCTAAATAAATGCACTACACACAGTTCTAAAGGCAAGGAAATTCGACAAGCTGCTAGAAGATGGAATGTCTGGAAAGGCCCTACTTCCTGGTTCATAATCAGCTATCTTGTCACTGTAATGTGTGTGTGTGTGTGTATCTGTGTTATGTGTGTATATCTGTTTGTGTGTGTGCATGTATGTGTAAAGTCTGCAGGGCAACTTCAAACGTCTTCTTCAGTTGCTTTCCACCTTAATTTTTGAGAAAGCATCTTTCACTGCATCTGGGGCTCACTAATTTATCCAGACTGATGGCCAGCAAGCCTCAGGGATCCTCCAGTCTCTGCCTCCCAAGAGCTTGGATAACAGGTACATACCACCATGCTCAGCTTCTAATGTGGGTGCAGGGGATTAAACTCAGATCCTTCTGCTTGAGTAGCAAGCACTTTACTGACTGAGCTATCTCTAGCCCCCCCCCACTGTTAATCCTTCAGGCTAGTATTTATATTTTGTTCGCATTTCATGCTACTTATCCTCAGTTGTGTGACTTAGGAATTTTGTAATACTTTCCATCAATTACTGTGGTGGTTTGAATGAAAATGTCCCCAATAGGCTCCAAGTATTTGCACATTTTGTCCCCAGATGGTGGCACTGTTTTGGGAGGTCTTAGAAGGTGTGGCTATCCTAGAGGAAGCACATCACTGGGGGTGGGATTACAAAGTTCTGAAGCCTTGCAAGATCTCCAGTTGCTCTCTTGCTTCCTGTGCCTGCCAAAGATGTAGAGCTTAGCTTTGGCTACACCTCCAGCCATGTCTGTTGCCATTCCTCCCTGCCATGATGGACTGTAATTCCCCTGGAACCATAAGCTCAAATAAACTCTTCCTTCTATAAATTGCACTTGTCAGTGTTTCTATCAGAGCAACAAAAAAGTGACTAACACAGTATTTGGTACCAAGAGTGGGCTGTTGGCTGTGAAGAACCTGACCATGTGGGGTTTTGAAGAAATGTGGAAAACTTTGGAAGGTTGGGTTAGAAAAGCAGTTGATTGTTGTAAGTGGAGCTTAACAGGCCATTCTAACAGGCATCTGGAAGAAAGTAGCGCTGAGAACAATGTAGTTCCAGAGGGAAATAAGGACTTATGCAGTGTTGTTTTTGCCTACCTTAGTGGTGCTTGCCTTAGTGGGCTAGCTACTTGAGGACTCTCCGTTGGGGCCAGAGGATGAGTAGGCACGAAGTCAATGGTGCAGACTTTGGGAGACTCACTCAGCAGTTAGCAAGCAAGCTCGTTTATTGCATACACATGGCTTTCCTTTAACCCCCTTCCCAATCTTCATTGGTTTATTTGGCTATGTCTCTCCTTTTCATTGGTGCAGCACGCTGTCTTCTGTTTGCATCATTTGATGTTGTGCTTTATGGCAGGTTTTAGGTTAGCCTGAATAACAGAAGTATTACCAGCCCATTTCCCCACATATCCATCCTTTTTATTTTATTTTAGACAGCCCAGTGGGAGCCGGGATGCCTTGTCCCAACCTTGTTGGCCCCACCTCATGGGTGCTCCAGCATTTTGGACTGTGGCTGTCTTAGGTTGGCCTCCCCAGTAGGTCCTTACTCGTCATTGACTACCAGCCCTCAAAGGAGCATCACCACAGTGGGTCTGTCAGGATATCGGGGTACTTTTTAGGCTTTTGAAGCCTCCACTATCCATGCTTGTAGAACTGCCTTTGGAATTGCCGATAGAACCTGTGCCGTCGTTTTATTAGTTTTCTGTTGTCATCACACCTGCTTAAGGAGACATCTCAAAAGGACAAGAATGATTATTATCGCTAATCCCATGACTAAATAAGCTACAGTCCTGGAGGGATCAAAAAGACTTTTTATATTGTTCCATACCTCCATAATAAATGAAGCATCCAAATCTAGAGGGTTGACCTGGGTGTAATTAAGGGTGATTATTTGTTGGGTCATTGTCAGTGAAAGATTAAGGAATTCTTGTGACCAGAGCCCCTTAATTTGCTGTGAGAGCTGTACTCTAGCTTGAGTCAAATTGTTTACTTTATATGGTGTTAGGCATAGATTACTATACCTTGGATCACAATTCGCAGAGAAGCATATATAATGTTTGGACCTCTTCACCTAAGAGGTCAATTTGTTGTAGATTTTGAACAGCTGAATAAAAGTGGGCATTGATAAGTGTTTGGGCATTGGTAAGTGTTTGGGTATGGAAAACCTCGGCAGATGCCTTAACCACATCGTTTAAGGCTGTAGCTGTTTGTATCGTGTGTGTTATAGCCACAGCAGATGCTGCCCCTGTGGCCACAGCTCCAGTAATAGCGAGAGCAATTGCTGCTGAGATCCCAGTCTCTTTTTTGTCTATTGGTTCTTTGTATAATAGTTACTGCATGAAAATGAGAAGCACTGCTAACAGGTACCCATAAGGTGGACAGCAGCCGGGCAAGTACTGCTCTGTGTGCCATTAGGGAATTCCAGAACGATGAAAGTTGACACCGGTCAGGAATGGTACAATTAAGTACCTCTCCACTCTGGTTAGTTAAGGTGGGAAAGAAGGGAGTTTTACACAGGCTGCTGTAGGGGTGAATGCAATGCTTTTTTATTTTTTTGGTGATTGACCTTAACGGAGTCCTCAAAGAAAGAGTTACAAGTGTAAGATCCACTAAAGTATTGCCCTCCCTGAATAAAGAATAGCCCTTTAATATCCATACAAGCATAGGGGCCACAGAGGGGCCAGTTGCCAAACATAAGATGCAGAAATTGACTGGGGTTTCTGTGGGAATAGGAAGGTGAATCTACAATATCATTAGACCAGGGGGGTATATTCCATATCCAGATCCCCTGTTTTCTGAGAATAGGATATGGCTTGGAGGCTGCTAAGCAATGATCCCAGAAGATGGGTAAGTCAGCATCCGAGGTATAAGCAGCTGGCAAATTACACCACGGGTCAAGGTGTTGTCTTGCTGAGTCAGTATTTTTATAATGTAATTGGGTTCTTCTGGGAATGGTGGCATTTAGGCCACGCATCTTAGCAGTAGTTTGATTAACAAAATCCCCAGTAATGTGCCTCAATAACTGGATGGAGCCTGAAGAATTTTTACCTAAGTCAAAGCAGAAGGCATCAGTAGGATAGTTAACCACTCAGAATAGAAGCGAGAGGACATAGAGGAGTGTTTAGGACCAAGATGTCTTGTGCTTAGTGGGGAACTTCTGTGGTTCATTAGGCCATGGCCGTATGCCCACACAGTGTCTCCAGAGGACAGGAGCCTGTCGGGGAGCTCCTGGTCGGTCCCATTTCCTGGGTGATCAGCCCTTATGTGGAAATGCTGGACAGACTAAAAAGGAAGGTATGTACCACCCATCAAGGATGGACAAACGGAACAGACAAATGATCACAAACACACTGAAGGGGCCTACTCACCAAGAAAACAGCTGAAGGGGACCAAGACCGGTTGACAGAGAAAATGGAGAAATCGACTCAGGACCTGTGGAGGCAACAGCAGTAGAAGAGCGCAAAAATCGCACCCCAGAAAATGACAGAAGCAAGCACCATGATGACCAGGATCCAAGAGAGGTCCCTGAAGGCCACATTGGGTGCCAGATGTTGTTGTTGCCTGCTTTAGTGGTGCTTGCCTTAGTGGGCTAGCTACTTGAGGGGTCTCCATTGGGGGCAGGGGATAAGTAGGCGTGAAGTCAATGGTGCAGACTCACTTGGCAGTTAGCAAGCAAGTTCGTTTATTGTGTACACATGGCTTTCCTTTATACCCCCCACCCGATCCTCATTGGTTCATTTGGCTATGTCTTTCCTCTTCATTGGTGTGGCAGGATGTCATTTGATGTTGTGCTTTATGGCAGGTTTTAGGTTAGCCTGAATAACGGAAGTATTTACCGGCCCATTTCCCCACAAAGCAGCACTTGGTATATTTTGGCAAAGAGTCTGGCTGGAGTCTGCCCGGAGTCTGCCCTCCACCAAAAAGCTTGCCTGACACTAAGTTGAAAAGCAGTAGACTAATTTCTCTGGTGGAAGAAATGTCAAGGCAGCCTAACATAGAAATGGTGGCATGGATATTAATGGTGAATATTAAGCAGATCTACAGTGAAAAAGAGCAAATGGGGCAGAAAGAAATACAGTTTGGATTGAAAAAGAGCACTAGGAAGATAAATGTTAGAACCTTGGCCTGTGATGCAAAAGATCCTTTTGATAAGGAGATTAAAGTGATTAAGGAGGGGCCTAGAGATTCAAACTTAAACAATAGAGACAATGCCTCTAGGGCAAGACCACAGGCAGTTAAGCCTCCAACTTGTGAAAGGAAAATGCTACAGGGACCACTGAAGAGAAAAGCTTCTAAAATGGGTAACACAGGCTGGAGTCCATTGTAAACTTGCAGTCAAACTCAGCATTGTCATTCACCTGGTGCTGGCTTTAAGAGTGAAGGAGTCATCAGCTCTTCCTCTGCAGTTTCAGAGCACCACTGAGGCCAGGCAGCATGCAGCAGGGGTTCCCCTGCCTAGAGAAGACCCTGATAGGCCATTATGCGAAGCTGTGAAGGTGAAGCCTGATTGGCAATGGAGACCCCAAGAAGTTCATGATGCCAGAGCTGTGAGGCATCTGCTAAGAAGACCTGCATACAGGTACCAGCCCAAAAGAGATATGTATTTTTGCACACAGCAAAGCTGGAGAGACTGAGCCATCTAAGCCCTTTGAAAGTAAAGTCCCAGAAGTTGGACACAGAGCTACTGGATTTGGTGTTTGTCTCACTGGTTTTCAGTCTTGTTTTGGTCCAGTATTTCCTTACTATGCTTCTATTCCTCCCTTTTGGAATGGTAATGTGTATTCGGTTCCACTCTATGTTAGGAGTGTGCAATTTGTCTTATGATTTACAGGGGCTTACAATTAAGATATTTCCCTCTGCAAGAGCAACAGTGCTCTTAATGGCTGAGCCAACTCTCAGCCCTCTCTCTGTACTTTGACCAGTTATCTCTGTATTAATTGCCATCTACTGTAAATATAAGCTGTTCTGATGAGAATTAGGAGCTGTACTAACCTATGGGTATAAAGATAGGTATTGTGGTGGTTTGAATGAAAATGTCCCCAATAGGCTCCAAGTATTTGGATATTTTGTCCCCAGATGATGGCACTGTTTTGGGAGGTTTTAGAAGGTGTGGCTATCCTGGAGGAAGTACATCACTGAGAGTGGGATTGCAGAGTTCTTAAGCCTTGCCAGATCTCAAGTTGCTCTCTTGTTTTCCTGTGCCTGCTGGAAGATGTAGAGCTTAGTTTCCCACTCCTCCTCCAGCCACCTCTGCCACCATGCCTCCCTGCGGACTGTAATTCCCCTGGAACCGTAAGCGCAAATAAACTCTTCCTTCTACAAATTGCTTTTGTCAGTGTTTCTATCACAGCAACAGAAAAGTGACTAATACACTTATAGATAAGAATTTCACACTGTAAGACTTTTAAAAAGAATATAAATTCAATAAAATGTTTTAAAAAATCCCACAAAATGATAATTATAAATGTTCAGAGCAAAAAGAGACCTGATGCATCTACCCTTTCAATTTTGATGCAGAGAATTGTAATTGGAGAAGTTTAAAGTATCTGTCCAAACTAAACAGAGAGAAAAACACAGAAGCAGATGCCCAAGCTGGTTTTCTGATTATCTATCCAGTATATAAAGGTAGTTATGATGACTCTTAAAAGACTCACATTTGTTCTCATAAAAACCAAGAGGCAGGAGGGATGGAGTATTTCATGGACTGGTGAACAACTTTTTTCTGAACTGATAGCTTCACTGAATTTTTGCATCTTATAAATGAACTATTTCATAGGTCAAAGATAGAGACATTTTTAAAAACTCACTTTAAAAAAAAGAATGGCTCTGATCATTCAAAAATTATCTAAAAGTAAATGGTCTGACCTCATTAAGTTTAAAATACATTTTCATATGGCAAATTAGCATGGGCTGCTAGTTTTCTCACCCAAAATCAACCCTAGAGAAACTATAAAAGCAAGTGGGAAAAGTGGATTTCAAGAATGAACATCAGTTAGAAAAACCACAGGAGATATCCTTGTGGAAACAGGAAAATGTGCCTTGAATAGGGGAGTAGGGTTTGAAAATCCTTAATTTATAGTCAAGTCAGTCAGAAGTGTGGGTAACCTCAATACCTACTACTTATAATTGGCAAATGAAATAGAGGGCAGTCTAATGAAACTGAGCCTTTCACCTATGGGGTCTGTGCTACCCTAGATAGTGTTAGAATGGAGTTAAAATATGATGCTCAGTTGGTGTGTACAGAGAGTTGGAAAACTGATATGTAGCAGACCCACTTACTTGGTGTCAAAAAGTAGAAAAATGTTTTTTTTTCTTTAGTGACAAAACGTTGGGCAAAAAGTTATATATGTACGTGTATATGTATATAAAAGTTATATATGTATATATGTACTATTAATATATATCTACGTATGCGTATATATGAGTAAAATGACATATGGGAAAGAAAACAATAAAAAATAGCATTTATTTAAATATACTTAATGAGGGGCTAGAGAGATGGCCCACCCATTCAGAGGAACCAAGTTCAGTTTCCAGCACCTACATGGCAGCTCACAACTGTCTGTAAACCAAATTATAGAGGATCTGACACCCTGTTCTGACCTTCACAGGCACTGCGTGCACATGATACACATCCATGCATGCTAGCAAAACACTGGCACACATAAAATAAAAATAAATGAATCTTAAATATGCCTAATGAGGCATTCTCAGATTCAGGTAGTAACTATAAAGAACAGAGCAGAATCACTAGAATTTGGGAATACGTTTTGACTGGACAGCAGACAGGACTTGCTACTGAGGAGACAAGGAGGGGGGCAAGAGTAGTCAATATCAGAACAAGAGACTGTTTGGAGACTTGTTAAGTTTAACAAATTTATTTTATATCCAATTTGAGGCAACACAGATAAACAAGCCTGACCTCATGGAGAGGGCAAAACGTTAATTAATGTGGGAGCCATCAACATATAGGCAGCATTTAAAGTGATGAAACTAGAATGCAATGCCTACACAGAGGACAGAAATGTGATCTGAGCACTGAACCTAAACATCCTAAGCTCTAGAGATCAGCAGAGAATTTTGTGCAAATCAAGGAGAGTAAGGAATGAGGAAGACTAAGAGTGTCCTAGAAGCCAAGTACAGTAAGTCTCAAGAAGAGAACAGTCATCTGAGTCAAATATTACTGAAAAAGTTGAATGAGATGGGGGAGCAAATTAGCTTTACATTTGTCAAGAAGGGGCTAGGAGTCGATATGAGGAAGAGCAGTTTTAATGAAGTAATGATGAAATCAATGTCAGAAGCTGTAGGTCATAAATCAGATTCAGTTTTGGATCAGCAAAACCGAATGTGATCATGTGCAAGGATCTGTCTTGCCAGTTAATACTACTGGGGTAATGGGTTGCCAACCCTTATGCAGTCTATGTCATCCTTTGATCCCTGGAGGCATAAATAGAAGTTTTAACATAATACTTTAATTGCACTGTAAGACTTGATGCTTAATCTAATGGCTAATTCCTTTTCAAGTGAAGAAATCACTTAAAATCATGCTTTTTGAATGGCTCTAGACAAGAAGTCCACCACTGAGTGACACAATCAGCTCTTGGTTCATGAGATGGGTCGCACTATGTGGCCTAGGATAGCTTTGAAGTCACTATGTAGCCCACGCTAGCCTAGAACTATCATTTCTCCTGCCTCCACCTACTGAGGACTACAGACATGTACCACCATGCCTGACTCTCATTTTTAAATAAATAAATGATTTGGAAAAGTACTATTTTCATGAAGCATGCTGTTGGGAAAATGGCAGTCTAAATCCAGGTAAATTTGGGGGATTGTTTAAGGCTTACAGTGGAGATACAGAAGAGAGCAGGGGAAGATTTAAGAACAGAGAAAGTAAGACTTTCCAACTCTTCTGGAAATGGTTCATTTATGATGAAAAAACTGTCATAAACCACAAATATTACTCCCCAGAGTGCTGAATCAACTGAGTAGCCAAACAAGGAAGGCACCATAATCCTGTAGCACCTGTCCTCTCTCTGGGTCTTTTAAGCCATATTAGGAAAGAAAATAAAAGAAGAAATTGAACAAGAAAAAATATATAATGTACACTTTAATTTTCAGCCCTCTGTTCATGACTCATGTAACCCAGCTGAGATAGATGAGGGACAGTCCATTCTCCTTGGGTGCTGAGCAGATGTTAAGCATTGTTAAATCACTGTTAAATGCTGTTAAAATCAATACTGATGTTAATAATAAGTTCTTATAACAGTTCCTTTTGACATCTATTTTCCTATAACTAAGAAAAACATTAGGGATGGGCAATTGAACTCCCAAATTTAGCCACTGTTAGACTCTCCTCTGGTGCCTTGGCTGTCTTGAGCAAAGGACTGCTAGTTAAAGAGATGTGCTATCCTTGTTTCAGAGCTGGCCATTTTGAACACTCAACAGACACCTCAAGGAAACTACAAGATAATTGCAGCTCCTTGCACCAGCTCCTGAAGGTGCCGGCCCGGCCGTGACTATTTGACATAGTTTTCCCCAGACATTTTACTATCACAGACTTCAGTGAACACTAGATGGCGCTGCATCAATTTCCCCCTATACCAAAGGCCGAGCAATTCCCCTGGAAACCCAGTAGAGGAACTGTGGTGACTGATGCAGAAGGGGAAATTCCATGATTGGTGTAAACACATCTCTTTTGGCTATATAAGCAGGCTGTTTCCCTCCCCTTGTAAGTTGTTTAGAACACGCCCACCTGTGCTGCATTCCCTGGTGTGGCTACATTCGGTATAATAAAAGGCTTCTCTCAGTGGTCATTTCTTACCTTGCTTATTTTAGGATAAGCAAGCTAGTAACATAAAGAAAGAAGCAGTGGCTGCTTTGACAGTTAATAACTGAATAGATAGAACTGAAAGGTCAGCATACAGCAGGGAAGCCAGCCACATTGACCACTGCAGAAGTGACAGAGCAGCTGGGTGCTTTGGCGGTGGCATAAGAGAGAAAACTGTAAGACCAGTGGCCAATAGGAGCAAAAGAGGATCATTGACATCCCAATACATAGGCCCAGAACCTGCAATGTTGTTACTCCTGCTACAAGGAATTAGATGTCTTCTGGCCTCTGTGGGCACTCGTGGGCACATACCCACAAGCAAACATTGGGCAGAAGAGTAAGAGGAGAGATAACTAATATTAAACACCTTTTGAAAGAGTCATGTGGAAACCTACTGTAGAAGCTTCTTTCAATATATGCATATATACCCTAAAAAGTTTAAATGTAGTTACCCTATAACAGGAGTTCAGTGGTCCTAATAGATACCACAAGCTAGCAAATGAAAAGCCCAGTGCCAAGAATGGACTCTCTCTTTTGGAGCTATTGGCCAGCAAGATCCCACAGACCTTCAAAAGACACTGGTTATTGCTACTGCACTTCATAATGCACCAGAGCTGGATGATAAGACCCTATTGCTGAAGACACTACATACAGAACAAACAAGGAGAAATGATGCTGATACTGACCTTGAAGCTATAGTTCTGCTGACTTGCTTTCATAGTACTAGAAGATGCTATGCATGTTACTGGCAGAGAAAAGTAATCATCAGCCTTTCCCAGCTGTGATCTCAATGAGCTCTGAATATTATGGGAATAACCAACCACCTTCTAGTGGGATTTAAGCCACACTCCACAAGAGGAAGTCCATACATGACACTGTTATCAAGGCCAGGAAGCTATGACTAGACAGATCATAGACTGTAAGGGAAAACATAATACTATCATTCTGTTAAATAGACATAATATTAAACTAACTCATAATGACTTACTATTATACCCATAGATTAGCACATCCCTCAATTCTCACCAAAGAAGGTTCTTCTTACAGCCAATGATTATTAACACAGAGACCCACAATTGATCAATATGCAAAGAACAAGAGACTGCAGAGTGCTCAGCCTCAAATGGGACACCTATATCAAACCCTCTCCTCCCAAGACTCAGTGATCATTGCAGAAGAGTGGGCAGAAAGATTTTAAAAGCCGGAGGTGGTAGATGAATACAAGAAAACTGTGTTGTGTGGATACCACAGGGTAGCTGCATATATGAACCCACAGCAGTAATGACAGCATGCACAAGACCTGTGAAACTCAAGTCAGACAGGGGTGCAGCATGGATGAGATGGGCAGGAAGCCCCAGTCATAGCTGAACTCTATTGGCAATTGACAGATGCTGGGAAAGGGAGAGTCATGCTTCCTTATTGTTGTGATACCCAGTGGGTTGACCAGACTCCAAGAGATAGACCCACACCCAAGAGCACTTGGGAAACACAGGGTAGATTCCATAGCCCTTAAAAAAAGGCGGAGCAAGGGCGGGGTATGGTGGCACACACCTTTAATTCCAGCACTTGGGAGACAGAGGCAGAGTCAGAGGAGGCAGATATCTGTGAAATCAAGGCCAGCCTGGTGCAGATGGTGAGTTCCAAGCCTGCTGGGGCTACAGGAAGACACTTACTCAAAAATATCAAGTAATAACAACAACAACAACAATAATAATAATAATAATAGACATGAAGTCTGGAGGGGGTTAGTAAAGTTGGAGCAGAGAGTGAAGAGAGGGTCTAACTATGATCCAAATATATTGTATGAAATTCTTGAGCTTGAGAGATGGCTCAGCAGTTAAGAGCACTGGCTGCTCTTGCAGAAAACCCAGTTTGATTCCCAGCACCCACATAGCAGCTAACAACCATCTGTAACTCTAGTTCCAGGGAATCTGACACCCTCTTCCGACCTCTGCAAGCATTGCACACATGGGTGTGCTTACATATATACACGCAATACACTCATACACACAAAACATTCTTAAAAGAAATTCTCAACTCAATGAAAATATTTTTTAAAGAATAAAAATAAATAAAAATAAAATTCCTAAAATTGTTTCTTTTAACCCAGCACAGAAAGGTATAATAGTCTGTATCCTTTTACATAGGCAACACTAATCCAGTGATCTAACACAGGATTCACTCAATGTTTTTCATAATCCAGTTCTTTATCTGACATTGTTAATATCTGAAATGCATCTTACCCTGCAAGGCCATGTATTGAAGTCTTGGTCAGTAGCCAGGGGGGGGAGAGGCACAATTGGAAGGAAATAAAACCTTTAATAGGTAAAACCTAGCAGGAAAAAGAGTGTGCCATTGGGGACACACTCTTGAAGGGGATATTAGGATCCCAGTCACTTCTGTCTCTCTCTTTTCTTTGTGGCCACCATGAGGTAAACATCTCTCCTTGGTCACCTATTCCTGTCTAGAGAAGTTAGTCTTCAAATCTGTCTTGCACCATTTAGTTTTTCTATGCACCATACTGCAGAAAGACAAGTCATCCTGATACTAGCAGAATCCCTGAGAAGAGCAAGGATAGAGTCAACATTAAAAAATAAATTCCCAGGGCTGGAGAGATGGCTCAGTGGTTAAGAACACTGGTTGTTCTTGCAGAAGACCTGGGTTCGAATCCCAGCACCCACATGGCAGCTAACAACTGTCTGTAACTCCAGTCCCAGGGGATCCCACAGTCTCCTCTGACCTCTGCGGACATTGAACGACACGGGTGCGCTGACCTACATGTAGGCAATACATGCATACACATAAAAAAATAATAATAAATAAATTTTTTTTAAAAAGTTTCCAGAGTCTGGCTTGTCTGCACCTTATGTCTAAATCTATCATGTTAGCACTGTGTAGCTCTCTGCTGTAGACTTAGAGCCATATAAAATATTAGTTTGATAAGGGAGAGGGGCTTCAGAAAAGGCAGCTGTCTGTATTTGTTTACCACTCTGTAACTAACTCTTACTAAAACTCATTTTATTCATCAAAATGAACTTAAATGAATCATTCTCTAGACTGTTGGTGGAAATCACTGTTGGGGTTCAATATTAATTTTACATATCCACAAAACAGCAACACAACATACTGTCGAGTTGCTGCCATAGGCCCAAAGCAATGGGGGCAAGAAACCATGACCTGAACCTTCTGAAACCATGAGGCAAACAAAATCTTGGTCCTATTAAGTTGATTCCCTCAGCCCATAGAACCATCTTGATCTTATTTCACATCATTCCTAAAATGACAATCATATCCATAAGGCTCCTCTTTTCTCACTTTTACTAGCCTAGCTTTTTTATAACTAATAAAGATCAGTCTAGTAAGAACATCAACATGCAGCCAGTCAAATACTGGCATAGGGAGACTATTTGATTCTCAGGGCAGGAATGAAGTCCAACGACACTGTGAAGAGAGAGGGGAAGGAGCAGAAAAACAAATCTGTTTGATCCTTATTAATTTATATAATTCTGAAACCAAGCCATTCCAAAAATGAAGTTAGAAAAATTCATTCACAGAGAGATTGTTCCTCTTGACATTTCATTTAGCTTTTATAGGTTTTGTTTGGCAATTGAGTAGCTCAACTGAATTATAAGTTATAAGCCTTTCACAATGGTAAAACTTTTTAAACTCAAGAAAGAAAAAACACATGAAACTCTCAGATTTTTGCAATATTAAAAGAACTTTAATGCTATCAGTTTCTGAAGTACAGATCGTTTGAACTCTAGGGATCATCACAAGGCTTGATACATGTATTTCAAGTCCCCACAGCTATTTGGTCATTTTAAATAGAGTAAAGGAATGAACAAAGGAATGAATTAATATGAGAGACGTTTCATGGGAAATATATCAAGAGAATGCTAACCAAAATAGAGCTTGAATAAAACACTTCAAATATAAGAATAATTTGAGGGCCAATGAAATGGCTCAGTGAGTAACGGAGTTTACTGCGAAACCTGACCACCTGAGTTCAATCCCCAGGACCCACACAATAGGAGAGAACTGACTCCCATAAGTTGTCCTCTGACCTCTACAAACACAACACACACACACACACACACACACACACACACACACACACACACACACACACACACACACTATGTAGATAAATAAATAAATAAATAAATAAATAAATAGTGCTTAAAAGTCATGGATTAATATGACCACAATTCTATTTGTTTCATCAAGAACCAGAATCAATTTCCCAACCATCAAGTCAGAGCTGGTCTTATAACTTGTCTTGACTGACTAATGTGTCAAAGTAATACTGTGTGATTTCTAAGTGTTATAAATAATACACAATTGTAACACCATTCTCATTGTCTTGAACCTGTCCCATTGCTGAATCAGAAACTGTGAACTGAAGTTCTCTGAAGTCACATCTCTGATGAATATCCTACAGACTGATTGACTGACTAGAGCAGCATGATTATGGAGAGGTAGAATGTTGCAGAACCAAAATTACATTGGGCTATCTTTAGTCCCCTTATCTTTAGTCCACTTACTGACCTAACATCCTTGTGACCACTGGATAAAACTTTTGGAATGTTTTGTGAAGCCCACTAGCTTCCACCAATGCTATCACAAAACATGTGACAAGATGTCATCTGAAACTTTTGGCAGAAATCTCCCTGACCTGCTGTTTCCCATCTACCTGATGCCCTCACCAATATCTTTGGTAAATGCAATAACTTATATCCTTGTTTTGTTCCATGACTGTGAAAGGTCACATAAACTTCCCCACATAGGAACATGATAATCCAAGTCCTTGGGTCATGGTTATTCATATTTGGGTCAGAATAATCTCCTATTCCCTTTGTAGCAAAACCAGGGTTTCATATCAACAAGATCCAAATTATCCTGCAAAGAGGCTATGTAAAGAAGAAAATTTTCCTGACAAATTTTCCAGGAAGAAACACACAGCTTCAGAAGAGCAGGTAGATTATTGAAAGTGCATAAATGGCCCTAAGAAAGACCAGAAGAACCACCCAGAAGCCCACTTCAAGACAGTGGAGTGGTTTTTGTACTTTTTATTGAATTTTTGCATAGGTCATTCAAAACATCTTAATCATCTTTATACCCCCCTTTAATCCCTCCTATAATGCCCCTCCACTGAATTTCATCCATTCTGTAACTTATATTAAGGTCTATCAAGTCGAGTTAGTCGAAGTCATCTCTCAGTGGAAGTTCATCCACTGGGTAGCCTAGTCAGCCTATCTAGAGGCACTCCCTTTAAGATCAGCTCTCCCTCATCCTGCGGTAATCAGTTTCCAAGAGTTCTTCAGCTAAGGTTGGGATCTGCTACATATTTTTCCAGTAATATGCTAGGTTTTTGTCTACTTGAGTTTTCATGGGTTCTTGTACATGCTGACATCATTGCTGCAGATTCATACAAGAAAGAACCCAGAAGCTTCTAAGACTCTGTTTCCGTATGATCACGCACCTCTTCCCCTGGCTCTTACAATCCTTTTGCCCCCTCTTCCACAATGGTCCATGAGCCCTGGGTTGGTGGAGTTTAATATAGGAGTCATGTCCAAGGGCCCACACTCTGCAGACTCTTATTCTCTATGCTTTGGCCATTTGTGGCCTTTTGTGTTCATTTCCCTCTGTTGTGTGAAGGAGCTTTGTTGATGAGAGTTGAGAGATGCATCAGTATTCTCTCTACCCCTCTTCCACTATATTCCATGAGCCTTAGGTGTAGATGTGTCCATTGCATATGTGTCACTTAGACTTGGACATATCACAGACACGTACTCTCTGTGTGTAATCAGTGAAACTCTGTAATAGTCACTGTCTGTTGCAAAAGAAACTTCTTTGATGAGTGGTGACTGGTGTACTTGTCTATAAATATAAGGATCCATATTTAGCATATAGTAAGAAGTTATGTTTGTCTAGGGATATAACAATCTTGGGAATACCTCTAAGATTTATGACTTCTCCAGCCATGTGTTTTTGGTCATATTTACAGGACACACATGAATTCCCTCCCATTGAGTGGTCTTTAAGTCCAATTAGGTAGCTGTTGATTACCCCCAAGATAAAAGTGCCACTGCTGCCCCAATGTACTTTTCTGAGCCAGTCATTGTTGTGGTTATTAGACCTTAAAGCTGGCATTGGACCATCGACTTGCTTAGTGTTCTCCAAAACTATAAGAACTAGCCTTCAGGGAGGTGGCTACAAGATCAATTCCAGCTCCATTGCTCCAAGCCTCAAGTCCAAAGGATGGCCTGTCTTCAGCAGTAGGGTCTTACCTTCAAGTTCTGGGAGGCAATCAAGGGCTGTGGCAATAGCCTGTGTAATTTTGAGATTTTCTTGAGCTACCTTGGCCAACAGCTCATAAGGAGGTTTCTCTTGTCTGATACTATTTCTTGTTATATAGCCTTCAGCTAGACACATGGATACATGTAAAGATATTGTATGTATAATTTTTCAGTAGATTTTTAATACCTTAATATTTTTTAACAGAGCATAGGGTAGGGGTTTATTTACAGAAGAGTGGGCACCCCACATTTATGGCTGTGCCACACTTTTTTAACTAATATATTTCCATCTAGTTTTTCAGTTAAAATACCCCATTTCCCCATTTCCCCATTTCCTCCTTCTCCCACTGTTCCTCTCTCTCAGGTTCCATTTTCTTCCCTGGTTCCTTTTGATTTTCCTGGTTCCTGTAGTTACATTAAGATATATACTCACATATAAGGATTTAGTACTAAGATCCCCAAGTGAGAGAGAACATATGTTGTTTGTTTTTCTGAGTCTGCTACTTCACTTAGTATAACAGTTTCTAATTCCATCCATTTACCTGAAAATTTTATGATTTCATCTTTCTTTACCACTGTAAATGTACCACATTTTCATTATCAGTTGAGGGACACTTAGATTGCTTCCTTTTCTTAACTATTGTGAAAACATGGATGTACAAATTTCTCTGCAGTATGATGAGTCCTTTGGGTATATGCCAAGGAGTGATGTAAGTAGTGATATCATATGGTATGTTCGTTTTTAGTTTTTTAAGAGTTCTCCACACTTCTTTCCATAGGGGTTGCACAAGTTTGTAATCCAGCCAGCAGTGAATGAGTGTTCCCCATTCTCCACATCCTCACCAGAATCTGGTATCATTTGTTCTCTTGATCTTAGTCAGTCTGATGAGGGTAAGATGAAATTTTAAAGTGGTTTCAGTATGCATTTCCCTAAATGCTAAGGATACCGAACACTTTTTAAGGTGTCTCTTAGCCATCTTTATTTAATCTTTTGAGAACTCTGTTCAAATCCATAGCCCATCTTTTAATTCGGTCGTTTGTTTACTTGATTCTTTATTTTTCAAGTTCTTTATATATTCTGGATATTAAACCTCTGTCAAATGTGTTGTGGCGAAGATTTTTTTTCCCACTCTATGGGTTTTTTCTACACGTCCTTGGTTGCTTCTTTTGCTATACAGAAGATTTTAGTTTAATGAGGTCCTACTTGTTGATTGTTGACCTTAATTCCTAAGCAACCAATGTCTGATTTAGAAAGTTCTTTCCTACACCTGTATTTTGTAGGGTACTACCTATGTTTTCTTCTAACAGTTTCAGAGTTTCAGATTTCACAGTGGGATGTTGTTTTAAGCCACCAAGCTCAAGGGTGCTTGGCTGTGAATCAAAGTAATTTTGGCAAAAAGTTTATACCAAAAAATATAAAACATGCATCATTGTAACTAAGACCAAGTAGTAAGCAGAGGCTGGAAAGGCAGCAAGGATGAGTAGGGACTAGTGAGTGGCATTAACAGGTCTGAGGGGCAGTTGTAGCAGTCACCACAGTCCAGGAAAATGGACACTAATGTATGTAACTAGGTAATATTTGATAAAACTCTTAAATAATTTGGGAGCTAGATAATATCCCTAATGACCTTTCCATTTATTTATTATTTTTTATGTGTAGGAGTATATTGCGTGTATATATGTAAGTGCACCGTGTGTGTAATGTCCATGGAGGCCAGAAGAGGTGTCAGATCTTCTAGAACTGGAGTCACAGATGGTTGTTAGCCACCATGTGGGTACTGGGAACTGAACCTGGGTCCTCTGTAAGAGTAGCCAGTGCTCTTATCGACTGAACCATCTCTCTGCCTGCCCTCTTAATGAGTTTTGAAAACAGCTAATGAGTTATCAAGCAGAAAGCTGCAATTGCCAATTGTCTTATTAAACTGTATAATAATATGCAAGATATGGACAACTATTCAAAGAAGCAATTTTCAATTCTATAAGTAAAATATTACAGGCACTACAGAGGGAGCTGGGTTTGCCGAACAAGAATATAAAACTGTTTCTTGTGTTTTGTCTTCTCATATCTTAAAGTTCAAATTCTTATAAATTTTCAATTAGTACCCAAAATAATTAGTTTCATTATGATACATTCATCGATATACCAATGTACTTTGCTTATATTTTCCCCCTCGCTGCTCACTATTGTCCATAATCTCTTCACAGCTGTTAAATAAAGATTCAGGATATAAAAGAAAACATACACTATTGTTAGTTGGCCTTTGTTTCACTCATTGCTTGGTCTGTTCCTCCTCTCCATGCTATACAACTTCCTCAGGGTCCCCGTCTACTCCTGCATATGTGTGTGTGTGTGTGTGTGTGTGTGTGTGTGTGCGCGCGCGTATGTATAAAACAAACCACCAGGACCCAAATTTTGACATTCTTGTTCTTATTTCTGGAATCCTTTTCAGAGGGTCTTTGCCTAGGCTTGTATCTTGAAGTATTTTTTTTTTTTTGGTTGTTTTCAAGTTTTGGGCCTTTACATTTTTGTCTTTGATCTATTTTGAATTAATTTGGGTGCAAGGTGAGAAATGGGGATTTAATTTCATTCTTTCACATGTGTCTATCTAGTTTTACCCAACATATATTTGGGACACCTTTGTCAAAAAATCAAGTGATTTGGGGCTGGAGAGACAGATCATCAATTATGAGCACTTGTTGCTCTTGCAGAAGACCAGAATTTGGATCCCACACCTACATCAGGTAGCTAACAACCACTTGTAACTCCACCTCCAGGGGATCTGATGCCTTCTTCTGGCCTCCACAGGCACCTGCACAAATATGGCATATACACAGAGACCCACACACACATCACAAAAATTAAAAAAAATAAAAATAAGTCCATTCTAAAACTCAGATGGCCGTAGCTGTGTGGGTTTATTTTTGGCTCTGTATTCAGTTCCAGTGTTCTACATGTCCTGTTTTCCTTCCAGTGATTCTGTGGTATAATTTTAAATCAAGCACTGTGACACCCCCAGCTTTGATCATTTTTACTTAGGATTCCTTTGGCCATCAGGGGTGTTTAATGTTCTAAAAGTATAGTAAAAATTTAAAAGTGGAAAAAGAGTTCCATCCTCTCAAAAGATGAAGGATTGAAGTGAGGGACTTCTTTCTGTGTTCTCCAAAATTGGAATTTATTGGGTAAATGGAGGAGTCAGATGTAGTATGACACTCTTGACTTTTTTAACATTTACCCAGGTGGAGTACCTGCCCTCTAGTAACTTCCTTCCTTTCCATTCTTTGCTGCCCTACTTAGCTTTGCAGTACGTGGGCCTGGAAGGCTCTGCCATGCTCCTATGATTCTCCTGTGGTGGTTAATGCTGTAGCTAGGGGATGTCTTCCCATTAGACTGAGGAGAAGCAAATACAACTCAGATATGTAGAGGAGGACCAGTGTTTATGCTTTTAAAGCACATTCACTGTCAAACACCCTGCTGAAGGGATAAGGTTGTAGAAATCAAGTACTCTGGTCAACCTTTGGAGCCTCAGTCTTTTTGGCACCTTCACAGCATGTTGAAGTCTCTAGAGTTGGGCCACCTGCTGACCTCTGAGTCAAGGCTATAGAACTCTGCAGTTATCCTCAGCTGACAGAATCAGCCTTGCTGCTTCATGGCGGAACTACAGTATCCTTCAATACCCAAGCCATGCTTCTTCCTGCCTGACCTCAGTTCATCTGCGTCTCCTTCTTCAGGGCATCCTCCTGCATTTGTCCCTCACCCTCAAGCTGTGGCAAGTTGACACAAGGTTCCATGCCTTGTGATTATTCTTTGTTATCAGGTCCCAGGGCAGTTCAGTCCTAATCAATAGGTTCTTTCTAAAGATGGTGCCCAGCCACAGACCTCCAAGAACGAGCAAGTGACAGAGCAGATGCATTCTTCTCATTCTATGCTAGACTCCTCACAAGAAGAGTCATGGTCTCACCAAAACCCTAACTGGGTTAGAGCTACACGATAGCTGTGGGCTTGTTCTGTGGTTGCCAATTAGTTTCACCAGGGCTGCCTTTGAGATGAGGCTTCAGTGTCTCCTGCACCAATCAGGGAGCCACAGCTGGAACTTCATGCTGCTTATCCCTTTTCCCAGCATCTGATCTCTCTTTGTCATCATTTTCCAGCAGACTTGTCACCCCCTTGGTGATTTACAGTGCTTTTTCAATCTTTCTCCCTTGGAACACAGCTTATTCTTTGTTATCTCATTGACTGCATAACACAGAAGTAGCTTCTCAATCTTCATCTTACCCCCAAACTTCACTTGTTTTTTGTTTTGTTTTGTTTTGTTTTAGGTTCAGACAAAGGAAACCTTATTCTACTTTCTGTTTTTGAATTTGTTTTAAAATGTTTCAGCATTGAAATGTACTTTAAAATGTGAAATTATGCAGGTGTGAATTTTATTTCTCTTGCTTTTTTTTCAATTTAAGTAGTGGGGCTGAAGAGGACTCAGTGATTAAGAGCCCTGGCTGCTCTTGCAGAAGACCCTGGTTTGATTCCCAGCACCCACATCAATAGCTCCCGATTCAGGGTATCTGACACCCTTTTCTGACCTCCGTGGGCATTGCACAACACAGGTGCACTTACATACATGCATGCAATACACTCATACACATAAAATAAAAGTAATAAAGTTTTTTTTTTTAATTTTGGGTAGTTTTCTCACTAGAGGCCACTGTCACTGTAAGCAATGCTATCTGGTGTCACAGCTGACTGACCACCCTATTGGGTTTCCTGGAAAATAATGCTGGCAGAAGGCATATCGCTGGGCTTTTCTTCATGGAAAAAGAGAGCTTTATTAACCCTTTATTTAACATTACCTTTATGATAGATTGATTCCAATTTATGAATTTATGACAATCTCTATACTTTGTTTTGTCCCCTTGAATGTCTGACTGTTGAGACATCATCAAATTATTTTAATAATTAAAAGTTTTGATATGTTAAAAAGAAAACAAATTACAACAAACAGTGTCAAGGGTTTCGGGAAAGAGGAACACTTATTGACTGCTATTAAGAATGTAAGCTGGTGTGATGTGATACTGACTTTTACGATATGGAGTAATGACTTTTATCTGACCTTGCAACCAAAAAGTTACTATTTGTAATGTAAATAAGTTCACTGAGCCTTGTGCTCCTCTTGTGTCCAGGTCATAGGGCCTTAATCCCTCAGGACCTTTCCTTGCTTGTCACCCAAGATAGTGTGTGAATGTATGTATGTATGTTTCACATAGCAAAGCATAAAGGCATTCCGACCATCTGTCTATAGTTGTGTGTATGATATTCTAGGGTCTAAGAATCAAAGGGCAAAATTTTTCTCTGAAAAGATAAAAGTGGATCTGACTTTTATATCTCTACTTCATGCAGGAGATTCTGTTTCAATAAAAGCATGAGCAAAGCCCTTAAGGAAGAGTACAATTCCAAGAGAGATCTTAAGGAACAGATTTTCAGCAGTTCCGGTCCCCCCTTGGCTGAAATGGATGCTAAGAGTCAGGTTGTTTTTTATTACAGTGTAACTACAATGTGGCTTCAACACCACAGTGCAGCCTCTGTGGAAATCAGTATAGAGGTTCCTCAAAGAACTGAAAGTTAGAACTACTATATGACTGAGTTATTATACTCCTGGGCACTTAGGCAAAGGACTCTACTTCCTACTACAGAGATATTTACACACATATGTTTGTTGTTACTCTTTTCACAATAGCATGGAAACAAGTCAGTCTAGATTGTCATGATTTGATGGAGAGATATGAAAATGGAATACACAAGAAATTTTATTTAGTGATAAAGAAAAGTGAAACTATGAAATTTTTAGGAAAATGGATGAATCTAGATTATCATAAGTGAGATGACCCAGAGCCAGAAAGACAAATACGACATGCTATCTCTCATATACAGATCCTAGCTCCTAATTTTTAAATATTTGTACATATGTGGGTATGAGTGTGGATAAAGGTCATGAAACTAAAATGGGGCCATGAGATAAAAAGGCTTTAAGGAGAGGGTAGATGGGAAGAAAAAAGAACACACATGATATGGAAGCAGAAAGGAGACTGCTGGGGTGGTAGGGTACATGTGGGGAGGGCAGAATGGGAATGGGATATGGGGAGACAGATCAGTCAAAACAAAGCTCATATGGAAATGCCTTGATAAAACCTTTTATTTTGTATGCTTGTCAAAAATAAAAAATAATTTGAAAATTTGTTTTAAAATTTTATTTGTGTGTATGTGCATGTCTGTTTATCTGGGCGTGTTTTAATGCACGTGTGTTTTGGTGCCTGAGGAGACTAGAAGAGGGCATTGGATACCCTGAAGTTGGACTTAGAGGCAGTTATAAGCTACCTGATGTGGGTGCTGGGGACCAAGCAAGAGCAAGCAAGCACTGTTAACCACTGAGCCACTTCTCCAGCCCTTTATGTTGCTTTTCAGTTCACTGGAAATAATTTCACAATTCAACACTCGTAGACAGCTTCTTCTTTGTATTCTTTGATTTCTACTTCTTTAGATGACAATAGACCAACCTTCACTTACACAAACCTTCACTTATGGATCTACAAAGGAAAGCATGTACCATAAAGGAACCCAAACTCAGAAGTCTATACCCACAAATTTCATCTGTTGATGAAATTTTTAGGAAAATGGATGAATCTAGAATTACCATAAGTGAGATGACCCAGAACCAGATGATAATTCTAGTTTCACCCATTTTCCTAAAAATTACTCTTTAAAGATTAGCAGCTATCTGATCATTAAGTATCGTCAATATACCCATTTCGGCTTTGAGAAAATTATTTCTTCATTTAGCATAATTTCATGTCTAGTTTTAAATAATTCAAGTATATGGAAAGGTTGTGACTGACTAAATTTCAAATCATTTTGGGGAAACATTTTTTACTTCATTATTTAATAAATTAAGCTCAGATATTATTTATGGAATAGGGGTATTAAAATGTACATGAGAAAATGAAAAAAGTGTACATGAATTTCAACCTCCAAAATCTTCTGAAATAGAGTAGCTTCTGCTACAACCACAGTACCGTTTTCTAGTGCTATTTCAATCTCTGTTGCATGCCCTACAAATACAGCAACTATATCTAATTCTGAAACAAATGGGTATGGAAGATGAATAGCACTGGGAAATGGCACCACGTTGTTCCTCTACCCAGTGCCATATCCAGTGTCAAACCAAGATACCTTCTTTTAGATTGAGAAAGCCCAGAATTTGATTTTTTAAGTAAGTAACTAGCTTTCTCTACCTCATGTATCTACCTTGGCTATAAATATTATAGACACTATTCTCAGGTTCGTCTTTATATTAGTTACTTTTCCATTGCTGTGATAAAACACTATGACCAAGGCAACTTATAAAAGAAAGAGGTTATTTTGCCCTACAGTTCCAGAGGGAGGGTCCATGATGGCAGGGGAGGCATAGCAGGAAGCAGCCAGAGCAGAAAACTGAGAGTTCATATCTTCAGGCACACACAGAGGGCAGAGAGAGGGAAACTGGAAGTGGGTCCATGCTATGAGCTCTCAAAGCCTGCTCCCAATGGCATACTCCCTCCAAAAAGGCTACACCTCCTAAACCCCAAACAGCACCACCAACCAGGGAGCGAGTATTGAAACACATGAGCTTAAGGACATTTCTCATCCAAATTGCCAGTCTTCCATATAAGGCTATGTTTATTCTTCATCTGATGCTGTACCTTTGACACCTTTTGTTGATGCTGGTTTCTTTATAGCTTAATCACAACAGCAGTAAAATGTCTGTTGGGAACATTAATGCTTAAAGAATATGGATTAAGAGATGCTTGTGATGGTTAGTTCAGTTATCAACTTGACACAATCTAGAATCACCTAGGAGAGTCTCAATGAGGGATTATCTACATCAAGTTTGCCTGTGCGTATTTCTATGGGGGGTTGTTTTGATTGCTTTAATTGATGTGAGACAACCCAGCCTGTAAGTGGGCAGCAGTATTCCCTGGTTCGAGCCCTGGACTGTTTAAGAGTGGAGATAACTAGCTGAGTACTAATAATGCGTGCATTCATTTCTCTCTGCTCTTGTATGGGTGGGATGCGATGAGCTACTTTCTGCCACCTTGCCTTCCCTGCAGTGATGGACTATATCCTGGAACTGTGAGCTAAAACAAACCTTTTTCCCCTAAATAGCCTTTATCAGCAACAGAAATGTATGAGAATGACTTTTCTGAAATGTCTTCACTGACCCTTTTGGCAAAAACTCATGTTTTTTAAAAAAAACATTTATTTATTTTGCATGTGTGTTTGGTGGGCAAGGAGATGAGAAAACAAACTGTAAGAGTTTTGTCTCTGCCTCCACCACGTGGGTCCCAGGGATCAGACACATCCTTAGTCTTGATTGCCCACACCTTTACTGAGAGAGATATCTTGAACCTTTCTCTCTTTTTTTAAAATCTTTTTTTTTTCATGATCTGTGATTGTTTTCAATTATTTTCTCTTGCTGTGGGATACATTACAAATATCTCCTTTGTTTTAATCTATCTAATGAGTTAGCAAAAAGCACCAACACCAATCACACATGCACAGCAGTGCCAGTCTTGTGTTTCTGACTAGGTGTTTAAGGACAACCCTGAATCATAATTTATTTTTTGATAACAAAGTATTAAATAGGTCTAATTTGCTAATGTATCTACCATACTGGTTTTTAAAAGCATTTTAATTTATAGGCCAACCATAAAATTTGAGAAGTGTTGCCAGGTGTGGTGGCACACTCCTTTAATCCCAGCACTTGGGAGGCAGAGGCAGGTGGATCTCTGTGAGTTCAAGGCCAGCCTGGCCTACATGGTGAGTTCCAGGACAGCTGGGGCTACAGGGAGACCCTGTCTCAAAAAGACCAAAAAAAAAATTGAGGAGTGTTAAATATCCTTTATTTGATATTATACACAAACCACACTAAAATGCCTTTTGGTAGTAAAAGTCAGTATTTTTTGACATAGGGAGTTCTAATTAAATTGCCAGAGTCTAAAATACAGTACAGACAGCTGCTTCCTTACTATTAACCACTGTCTGTAACAGGCAAATGAACACAAATTCAAAGACAGGTCAGTCTGTAGGACCCCCAGGCTGGGGTACCCAACGTCCACGGGAGGCCGCACCCCAATAACTCAGTCCTCAGACCAGGAGATGCAACAAGCAAGAGGATTTAATCATTTGCACAGACAGGCCCCTGCCTCACTCAGAGAGAGAGAGAGAGCAGCAGCCCCGAGCTCAGCTTACAGGTGACTTTTAAAGGCAAAAACCACAAACTACAACCAGCAGCAGTGGGAGGGGGGCCGGCAGCAACCGGCAGCAGTGGGCGGGGGGAAGTTTCTGGTGATGTCTGGCTTGTGTCCGGAGCATGAAAAGGTCAGCTCTTTCTCAGCAGTTAGAATTATTTTACTTCTTACTTCCTTGTTCTGAATATTCTTCTTTGGTCTGGGGGACTTGGTTTGAATCCACTTTAACCTGGGGGGCTTTAGTTTGATTCCATCAAGTCTTGTCCAGTTCTGAGACAATGAAGAGAATTTCCCCCAGGGTTAAAACATATGCATATAACTAGTTATATAAATCTGAATATAAAACCAATCTTCAATAGGTTTTGAGGAAGCATTTTCCATTTTTGTGAAAAATTGTACATTGCTAATTAAATCCAAACATCTCCTTAGAAAGGGAAAGCAGTGATATTTATGGAACTGGAATCTTTTTTTTTTAAGATATTCACTTTACAAGTCAATTTTATTTAAGTCAGGACTGTCCAAAAAAAAAAAATTAGGTAGCCATTCATGATCTGAATTCTGGTGCATGAATTAAATTATGGTACATTAAAAGCCTTTAGACATCTGTTTTGTAAAAAATAAGGCAGTGGCTATTACTCATTTGTTGCCTTTTTAAGATAAGCTATTAGGTCTGCCCTCTCTCCCTTCTTAATCTCCCCAAAAATCATTTTTGTTCCAGGGATGTACCCCAGTTGGGGTTTGAGCACAGACTCACAACCATCGGTAACTCCAGTTTCAGGAGATCCCACCTCCTCTTCCAACCTTCTCAGACACTGCAGGGCACAGGTGTACTTACATACATGCAGGCAACACTCATAAAGTAAACAGCAAGTAAATAAATAAAATAAATTTTTTTTAAATATTGTGCATGTGTGTTTTGTGTGGTGTGTGTGTGTGTGTGTGTGTGTGTGTGTGTGTGTGTTCTTGCAGTTGGACATCATAGGACAACCTGACCAGAGTGGACTCTCTCCTTACACAACAAGGTTCTTAGGACTAGAAATTAAATATTCCAGTTTGGTGACAGTCACCTTTATCTGCTGAGCCATCTCTTCTGTATTTTTTTTCTATCCTTAAAAACACACATTTACTGATTTGTGTGTGTGTGTGTGTGTGTGTGTGTGTGTGTGTGTATCTCACCCCTGCACAGTCAGCTCTTTCTACCATGTGGGTCCCAGAGGTCAAACTCACATCAGACTTGTAGTGTTCACCTTACCCAATCAGCCATCTCACTATTCCATTTCAAAAGCATATTTGTTTATTTATGTGCCTGGGTGTGTGTGTGTGTGTATGTGTGTGTCCATCCTGGATGGTGTGTGTGTGTGCCTGCATGAGTTTATGTGGAGTCCGTGGGTGCAGATACCCAAGGAGGGTGTAAGTCAGATCCTCTGGAACTGGAGTTATAGGCAGTTGTAAGCTCCCTGATGTGAATGATGAGAACTGAACCCAGATCTTCTGCAAGAACACCGTTTTCTCAAATCAATAAAATAAAAGTTTATTTATTTTTATCTCTTCAGCTAAATCATCCTTTTTTTTAATCATCCTATTTTTTTAAGTGTAAATGATTTGATTTTGAAGGGGCAAAATCATTTGCTGGTTGCTGGGAGTCTGTGGCTGGCTGAGTCAGGTGTCAGCATCACATTCCATCTGTGGAGCAGTTAGTTTTTATATCCTGCAGTACAGAGCATTCTAAATGACAGTTTGGAGTCTCAGGTTGGGCATTTAATCTGTCTTGAGTATTTTAAATGACTTCTAGTGCCATGTTCTTAGTTGAACTGTTTCCTAGAGAAACTACCCATTGATCATTGCCCTATCAGAACTGTGTAGTCTTTATAACATCTCTGCTCATGGAGGTCCATTTGGATAATGTGCTGTGGACAATCCAAGATTTGTGTGTGTAGTGTATGCCAAGTAAAATTGTGAATCGGTGGGAGTCAATTAAGCATTTTCAGTGTTAGAGGATGTGGTATGTGAGATCCTGTAGTGGATATTTTGCTGCTGAATTTGGAGCAGGAACATGACTGGAATAACTTGGAGAAAGAAACACAATATAGAGTTCTTTAGGTTTTTGGCTCATGTGTTAAGAATTGTGTGTGAGGGCTGGAGAGATGGGTCACTGGTTAAGAGTTTCCATTGCCAGCAGCCACACGTTGGTTCACTACTGCCTGTAACTTGCTTTCCAAGAGTTCTGAAGCTCTCTTCTGACCTCTGTGGACTTCTGCATGCATTCACACACCCAGGCACATACACACATAAAATATAATAATAAATAAAAATAAATAAAATGTCAAAAGAATTTTGCATGGATTGAAATAGAAATTAAAAATAAACATTAGTAAAACCAAAACTAACCCACAAACTAAATAAAGAGCTGGAAAAGACAAGTAAGGTTGCAGTCACTTGTCATGGCACTTAAGAGGATGAGACCGGAGGAGAATCACAAGTGTCAGGCCAGCCTGGGTCACACAGTGATTTCTAGGCCACCTTCCACCCAGACCCTGTCTCACAACAAAATAAAGGGAACAAAAAAGAAAAAAAAAAAAAAAAAGAATCTGGAAAGGCAAGAACAAACCAAACCAAGCAGACAAGAAGAAATAATAAAAATCAGAACAAAAGTCAATGAAGTAGAAACAAGAAAACAAAGAATCAACGAATCTAAGAGCTGGTTCTTTGAAAAGCTAGACCCTTAGGACAGTTAACCGAAAGAAAAAAGAGCAAACACAAATAAAATCAGTCATGAAAGGGGAAACATCGCAATAGACACCAAAATGACTCAGAACATTTTAAGGGGGCACTTTAAAAACCTATACTCTTTTAAATTTGAAAATCTAAAAGAAATCAGTGAATATTTTAAATTCATTGAAACAATCAGAGTTAAACCAAGAAGAGATCAAGAGCTTAAATAGGCCCATAACAAATAGGGAAATCAAAACAGTAATACAAAGCCTTCCAACTAGAAAAAGCCCAGACCTAGACGGATTCATAGCAGAATTTTACCAGACCTTCAAAATAGATCACAACCAGTATTATTTAAATGATTCAAAAAGATAGAAAAAGAGGGAGAACACGCAAATTCCTTCTATGAAGCCATTATTACTCTAATACCCAAACCAGGAAAAGACACAATAACAAAAATCGGTAGGTTGTATTGTATATATAGTAGAGTACATTGAATTTGTCAGGGTGCAAGTGGGGAGGGGTGTGTGAATGGGGAGGGGATCTAGATACCATGAAAATAAAAAAACCACAAAAATTCTATTTAAAACATTTTAAAGGTTGCTTAACAACTTTTTGAGATGTAACTTGAGAGTCACCAAAATGGTATACATGACTAAAGCCAAGACACTTCTGAATCTCCCTTGAAGATCCTTTACCCACACTTGGGTCTCCCCCCCCCACCCCCAGAGAAGCCTACACTCATACTTTCGGCTCTGTCTTTCTTTCCTCCAGTGCCTCTCTTTTTCCTAACATTCATACTCAGGCATAAAGTATCTTCAATAAAAATTTCCAGTGTTGCTTCAAACTAGCTATGCCTGAAATTTTTTCTGCACTGAAGCCCCAAAACCTGCTTTAGACTGAGTCCAAGTCCTTAAAAGATTAAGGGAACTCCTTAGGGCTGAGGGTAATGCTTTTCAGCTCCATCTCTACTCCCCCACCACCATTGCTGACATCAGTAAAACTGCAAAAAAAATCATGAAATTGGGATGAAATTGATGCAAAAATGGTTCAGTAAGAGTGCTTGCTGTAAAAGCAAAAGGACCTGAGTTCAAGTCCTCGGGGCATACATAAAAACTGGGCATACCCTCCATTGTAACTCGAGCTTTGGGGGGAACAGAGATAGACAGATCCTGGGAGCTAGCTGGTCAGCCACCTTAGGGAAATGACATGCTTTGGGTTCAGTTCTTACCCTGTCTCAAAAACTAAGATGAATGGGTAGAGATAACGAACACTAAAGGCCTTCGAAAACTCCATATGGAAACCTACTACTACAGAAGCTTCCTTACACGTCTACATATATAAAAAGAATTTAAATGAAGTTACCCTTTTTTAAGCTGTTGTTCTGTGGGGTCCAATAAACCCCCTACAAACATTACAAGTAATTACCACTGCTCTTGGTTACTGCACTGGTTGGGTTCTGTCAATTTGACACAAATCAGAGACACCTGGAAGAAAGGAACCTCGGTTGAGGACTATCCTCTCATCAGATGAGTCTGTGGATATGTCTAGGGGGCATTTTATTGATTGTTGAATGGTATCAAGCCCATCCCACTGTGTGTGGTACCATGCCTGGGCAGGTGGTCCTGGGTTGTATAAGAAAGAAGGCTAAGCACAGACCAAAGGAAGAAAGCCAATGAACAGATGTCCTCCATGGCCTCTGCTTCAATTCTTGTCTCCAAATACCAGTCTTGACTTTCCTTCATAATAGACTGTTATTTAGAAGTGTAAGATCAAATGAACCCTTTCCTCCCCTGTTACTTTTAGTCATGGTGTTTATCACAGCAACAAGAATCAAACTAGAACAGTCATCTTCTAAAACTTGACAGTTACCCCTTATCACAGAGATCTATAACTGGTCAACAGAGAACAAGAGACTTGGAAATGCTCGGCTCTGAATGTGGCATGTATACCACAGTCCCTCCTTCCAAGGCTCAGTGCAGAAGATCACTGCAGAAGAGGAGGGGTGGAACGGTTGTAAGAACCAGAGCTAGTGGATGACTAGTGCAAAACAGTGTTTTCCAGACATGATAGGGCAGTTACACACATGAACTCACAACAGCTATGACACAATGCTCAAGACCTACACAGAATCAAGCCAGACAAAATCCAAAATACAAGCATGGATGGGGACTCAAGTCATGAAGTGTAGCAGGAGGCCTCCAAAGATGGTGTGGACCCAGAGCCCTGGGATTCAGTGAGAATTCACTTCACCTCTTGGTCTGCAAATAGCCCACCAAAAGGAGCCCACGCCTCCGTACCCTGCTCACGAGACCAGTGACTGCTGACAGACTGCATGGCGTGGACCAATCAGAAAATGATACGCTGACTAAAGGGACTTGGGGGCGGAGAAAAGGGAGATATAAGGTGTGCCCCCTCCTGCATTAAACAAGCCTGCAGCACCTCGCCTAGTGCTTGCTTCTATCCGACTCCCGGGGGCTGTGTCGAGCCTGCAGCACCTCGCCTAGTGCTTGCTTCTACCCGACTCCCAGGGTCTGTGTGTCCTGACTCCACGCCTCTTCCCCCCCCAATCAGCAGGGGACCCGATCCAGGTTAGGGTCTTCTCAGCTGGCCTGAGGAGAACCCACAACACCTGGCACCTGAACAGGGACTCCTGCCCATGGTGTTGGCGACACCCAGAACCTCAGTTCATTTGGTAAGTAGGCCCCTGGTCTTGTCTGTTTCTTCAGCTGCTCGAGGGTAAGTGAGTAGCCCCCTCCTCTGTCCCCTCAACCCTGTCTGTCATCTTTATTGTTGGACTAGTTTGTTAGATCAGGGAGGCACACTCCGCCACGTGGTCCTGAAGTCCACATCGGCACCTCCCCCCTCTCGGCTCATCCTGGTGAGTTCACATAAGGGCTGATCCACCCCAAACTCAGAGCCCAGGCTTCAGGTCACCCTGTTGCCTGTCCCAGAGACACCGTGTGAGCATACGGCTGGAAGTGTCACAGCCTCCAGAAGTCCCTCACTGAGCACAAGACATTTGGATCCGATACACTTCTACATGTCGGAGCGGTTTACATCTGAGAGGCTCACAGTGCTTCTTTGCTTCCTTTGTGCCCTCTTGGTAGTCACCCTCATCTTCTACTTTTGTGGCAAATTCCCCTTCGTGAGACCCTCCCACAATGGGCAATTTACCACCACAATGCAGGGAACCACAAACGGCAGCACTCAAGGTTCTCCTTAAAACCAGAGGGTTAAAAGTGAAACCAAAAGATATCGAACACTTTTGGGAGGAAGCCAATAATTTGGCTCCGTGGGTCTCCCCTGAAAACATGTGGGACCCTGACACATGGATGTGGGTCCTCTTCCTGGCCCGAAAAAGGGAGGTCGGGTCAGGGATCACTTCCCCCGCATCGTTCGTACCGATCCTCCTAGCCATCATTGCTAGCCTTAAATCCTCCTCTCCTGAGGAAGTCATCTTGGCCCACAACAAACACTGTTGGGAGCAATCTAGTGTATATCTGGCTATTACCTTGACCCTGGACCCCCTGGAACACCTGGACCCGGAGGTGGACACTGCCTCTGCACCCACTTCCAATAAGGAAGGAGCTCCTTTGCCTATATCTCAGGATACTAAAAATTCCCCCACCTCATTAACTGTGGAAGAAATGTGGAAGGAGTTACTCTCCCCCCCCCAGTAATCATCCCACCTCTTCCCCTGCTACCGTGCCCCTCCCTCCTAGGCCACCGTTCTTAAAGCCTCACCCACCTTTGTCCGCCTTTCCTTTACCTGCCTTTCCTTTGTCTGCCTTTCCGGTTAACGTTGGCCCAATGCAGCGTCCATGGCTGCCCACCCCACTTGCTGACCTTGTTCTTATCCACAAGGCAGCTGAGCAATTGGGCCCTGACTCCTCATATTTCAAACAGGTTCTTCACCAGTGGTCCTTACAGTTACAAACCCACTATTATTGGTATAGCTTACTGAAGACAGTCTTAGAACCCTCAGTCTTTCTAAACTGGCACGCAGCCTATGACGATCAGGCTGAAAACCAGGCACACCTAAATCTCCAATATGGCCTCAACATTACATTGGGCATGCTCATGGGACACGGACAATATACTGACCCCATCTCCCAGTCTACTATTGGCCTCCATGCCTATTTTCAACAAGTTTCTGACTTGGCCTAAATCTCCAATATGGCCTCAACATTTATGTTGGACATGCTCACGGGACGTGGACAATATACTGACCCCATCTCCCAGTCTACTATTGGCCTCCATGCCTATTTTTGACAAGTTTCTGACTTGGCCTTTAATGCCCTTAAATGTTGCTCCCCCCTTGACCCACAAGTCTTTTTCCATAATTTGATTCAACAGTCAGGGGAGTCCTTCACAGACTTCCTTACCCATGTCACCAAGGCAGTAGAGCGGAGGGTGGAATCTGGACCTACCCGAGAGGTGCTTATCAAACAATTAACTTGGGAGGGACTAAACATTCCTACTTGTAATGCTATTGTGCCTGTCCACAATGATAACATTCACAAATGGGTACTACTAGAGACTTGGACCCTAGGGCGGGCCCTATTGAGGCTTTGACAACCTCTGTGGAGACTCTTTTGTCTCAAGGAAAACCCGCCCACGTTGGCGCACGGGAAGGCTGCTGGAACTGTGGGGGGCTTGGCCACTTTCGTAGTCACTGCCCAAGAGGTACACTCTGCCCCAAGTGCAAAAGAGGGATCCATTGGGCTAAAGACTATAGGTCACAGCCTCAACCAGGCTCGGCTCCTTTAAACTCCACCCAGGGCGCCCCTCAGCCCCGCCCACAAGAGGGGAAATGAGACAGATACTATGGACTCCAATCCTCAACCACTCCCCACTAATGACCCTGTTCCTAGATGGAACTGTCATAAAGGGCCTAGTAGACACAGGGGCTGATGTCACCATTATATCAGAAACTAAATCCCTTAAGTTCCCTCATTGGAAATACTGGCCAGGCCCTATAAACTGGCTCAAACAATTTATACCAGTCCCTGACTTGGAATTTTGGGCCTTATTCTCCCTGCTGGAAGGCCATAATTCACCAATTTCAAGGATCCCTCTCACCCGGTCAGCTAAGGATCTTCTTAATAAGATAGATCGTATACTCTGGTCTGCATCACTCCAACGTCATGACCCAGCAGAGCCATTACTGGCCTTGATCTTCTGGACTAAAAATGGTGTCTTGGGGCACTATGGCAACAAGACCCCCTGGTGTGGATCCACCTGGCTACCTCGGACCTAACTAGGCTTAGCTCTAAGTATGATATTGCCTTCAAGTTAGCAATTAAGGCCCGACAAACAGCCAGGCACATATTCGGAAAGGAACCTGACAAAATTATAATGCCCTTTCCTCTTAAGCATTCCCAAACATTATGGGTAGACTCTCTGGCTTTCCGACTAATGATGTCCAGGTTCACAGGGGAATTGGATAACCACACACCCCCAGATAAGCGACTAGCCAGCCTGGCCTGTTTGGAAATCACCACTCAGCCACACACTTCCCCCTGCAAAAATCCCCTACCTTTAGCCACGCTAGCCTTCTCAGATGCTAGTAAGTCCCATTATGGCATTGTCATTCAACGCACGGGAAAGGATGACACTGTTACGTACAAGCCAATCCCAGCTCTGTCCAGTTGGGGGAGCTCCTGGCCTTGTTAAAAATCTTCCAAGTCTGCCAGACTGAGCCACTCAATATATTCTCTGACAGCCAGTATGCGGTTCAGGCCCTCAGATGTCTTCCCTTTGCTCCCTTTGCTCGAGTTATAGGCCACAAGGATCCCATCACTAGAGTGAGAGAGCTCTCCAGATTATCTTAGATAACAGACAATGGCCCTGGCACATCTCCCACATAAGATCACACACCAAGCTCCCTGGGATCTTGGCAAAGGAAAATGACAAAGTAGATAAACTTATTTTGTCTGTGGCCCAGCGTGATGTGGCTCCACCCTGTTTATGTTTCCATGAGTGTTTGTTTAGAGTTTGTTGTTCCAAATTTGTTTCTGTTTGCTTCCTTACATGTGCTAATAAAAAAGATAAAATATGTGATTTTGAGAAGCTAACTCTGGAGGGAAATTGGTCCTTTCTCTTCAGACTTAAGCTAGTTATTCTCAAAAGTGTTCTCACAAATTTTCCAGGTTCAGGTCAACCCCCTGACCCTGTGAAAGGATGTGAGAACAAACACCCTACATGTTGGATACTTTGGCATGTAGGATTGATCTACCAAAAGAATTCACCTCTATCATCAGTTTTCTGGGTTGATAACTTAGGCTGGTAACCAGGTTGTTAACCAACCAGGTCGACTTGGTGAGAGGAGGTCAATCAGGGAGAACAGAACAGTAATAGAGGGCTGTTTCTGAAAACTGGTTCCAGGGTCCATCCACACCGTGTGGTTTGGGGACGCGAATTCCCGCTGATCATGTCGACATTCCATTGTAAACATCACATGTACATGGTCCTTTAAATGTATCAATTAGGTCTACTGGTACCAACTATTAAATTTACAATTACCTCTTTGAAGGTGCCCTGGTGAGCTATGGATTGCCAAAGGCTACCTTCGCATGAATTGCCTTGCGAGGCCATGGGTTGTTATATTGGATAATGTTGTTATCTTGGATAAGAGCTGGTGATGTATTTCTGTTTCAGTGTCCCAGTATGGCAGGTCGATGGGCATTCCCTGGTATGGAGGGCCAGAGAATGAATAATGGTAATGTCTGTTTCTTTTTCGATGCCCCGGTGTGGTAGACCGGTGGTTGTTAATATCTTTCTACATCTTTTGGATCCATTAATATTAATTATAAAAGGGCTTGTTAAAAAATAAATCAAATATTCTAATGACATCAAAAAAATGTGCACACTTTTAAAATTTGCTACTAGTTATAGAGATGATAAGAGTTGTTTAAAATGAGAGGTTAATATTTTTAAATTACTTAGGTCTACTGATATCAGTTAAAATTTTTCTTTAGTTTGTTTGCTTGATTTCATTTGTTAAGATTTAATTTTGTTTTTTTTTGTGTGTTTGTGTGTCTTGTAAGTTGTAACAATTTGGATCCATAAATTTCAAAGACGTCAACTATATTGTGCACACTTCTAAATCCACTTCTAAATTTAAAATTTTGATTAAACATACTGGTACCAGTTGCTCAAAATAAAAATTATTATAATTAAGTACTAAATTATGTATATGATGTATATTTTTCTTACAGATTGATTAAAAAATTTTCTTTTAGTTTCGACAGATCTTTGAAGTGTGCTTTCGCATACATCTTGAAAGTTTCAAGGAGAAGAAATTATATACCAGATCAAGGAATTTAAAAGCCTTTATTAGAAATATTAAGGTTGTATTCTACTATTAAATATTAAGGTTGTATTCTACTATTAACCTTTATTTTAACTTTCATCCTTATTTAAACTTCTATAAGATCTTAGACTTGTTTCTTAGTCAAATTTTGCTTCTTATTAACTTTTACTTTTAGATTAACATTTTCTTCCATAAGGGAATAGGTATGGGGCAAGGCAATAGCCGTCTGCTTTTTGTATATATGCTTGAAAGTATGCTCAAGGTAAGAGGTGCTAACATGAGCTCACAAGAACTAACTAACTTTATAGATTTTATTGAATAGGTTTGTCCTTGGTTTCCTGAACAGAGTACCTTAAATGTAGAGATTCCTCTACTAGAACAAGCCAGAGCCTTACACCAACAATTTCACCTTTCTCCTCACAGTCTGCACAGCCTTCTACCCAACCACCTCTCAATGCAAACATCTGAGCAGATCTTGCGTTACATGTGCACCCCTTGCTCCCTTAGGCCCCCTCAATCGATATGGAGTTAACCTGCATGGTCTCCTACCCAATGCCTGTCGGGACTGCCTGAGTGCAGCCACACCCTGGGCCTATGAGTTCCGGAGCACTTCCACAGCCTGACCTAGAGTCGGCCCACCTGTCCGGTCACTTTCGATTCTCACCAAGATGGCGCCCGGCACAGATCAAGGGGGAGGGATGGGGAAACTCATCCCCGACATAGGATTGGCTCCACCTGGCCCTGCCTCATTCCTGGCGTACAGAGGGAGTGGCCCCTCAGCCCATAGGTCCATGACACCAGAAGCAACTGTCACTCACAGCTCAAACTTCCCGCCGTGACACTTTGCCTTTAAATACCTGTGCCTGCTGCAATAAAGCATGTTCCTGCTCTGACTCGCACCGGCTCTGTGTGTTCCTTTTGTGCCACGCACTCACTATCCCACTCAGCCCCAAGGGGAGAGACAGATTATCGGCTGGCTCCGAGGATCTCTCTTTTTCCCTCCCTGCGTGTCAGAACCCGACATCTGGTGACCCTGACGTGATTCTTCACTAATTCTTCGCTGATGGGATTGGCGGGTGAGTGACCCCCATAAGATATGAGGAAGGCCAATTCTAAGTTAGATTCTTCTCTTGAGGTGTTAAGGCTGCTGCTTAAGAGTCACGGCCTCAGTCTGTCAGACCAACAAGCAACCCAGGCCTGGGATTACATTAATGAGACAGCACCCTGGGTTGCCACTAGCAATCTCTTTGACTGGGAGAACTGGGACAGGGTAGAGAGACTCGTGAAAAGGCCCCAGATAGAAAAGGGTAAGATCCCACCCCTGGGAGTTCTCCCCACGATCTACTGCTGCTTAAGAGTCACGGCCTCAGTCTGTCAGACCAACAAGCAACCCAGACCTGGGATTACATTAATGAGACAGCACCCTGGGTTGCCACTAGCAATCTCTTTGACTGGGAGAACTGGGACAGGGTAGAGAGACTCGTGAAAAGGCCCCAGATAGAAAAGGGTAAGATCCCACCCCTGGGAGTTCTCCCCACGATCTCAGCCCTCAAGGGCTGTTTCCCTCCTCAGCCCCCCCATAAGAGGGGGGGCTGCTCTGAGTTTCCTAAGTTAGTTACCCCCCATCCTGATAAGGAAGCCACACAAAAAAAGGAGGACCCACCAAAGGCCATGCACAGGAAGGAGAGCCCATCGACCTCTCAGGGAAACCTTTATCCCTCCTTAGATCCCTTTGAGGTGGCTGCCTGGCCCTTTAAACCCCCTGTTAAAAAGGAGACAGAGGATAGCCAAAATTCCCCCCTAGGGGCGACGGCACCACCTGATTATGGTAGTGAGGGAAAGTACCCCTTCAAGGAACCTCAATTATATCCCATCAACGTTAACCCTGCGGGGGGCACCGCCCAGCTATCTGCTATCCCTGGGAGGCCTCAGACCTTAAGAAATTAAAGAAAGCCATCGCAGAAGATGGCCCCGGGTCCCCTTGGGTAGAGACTTTGTTGCAAGGTTTGATTTACCAGCCATGCACTGCCCAGGACTGGACGGATCTTGCTAGAGCTGTCCTTCCTAGCCCTCTCTTTATTAAATGGTCAGCTTTATATAAAGAGGAATGTAGACAGCAGGCAGAGACTAACCAGGCCGCCAATCCTCCAGTACCCATTACCTTCAGCATGCTGACAGGAAGTACTGACGCCTATATAAAGAGGAATGTAGACAACAGGCAGAGACTAACCGGGCCGCCAATCTTCCAGTACCCATTACCTTCAGCATGCTGACAGGAAGTACTGATGCCTATGCCACAGGGGTCCAGCAGGCTGCCATTCCCCCTCCATATCCTCACCAAGTTAGGGCTCTAGGCCTGCTGGCATGGCGAAAGCTAGACTCTGGTCCCACAGAGCCTGTAGTTTGTGGGATATACCAAAAGGTGGGGGAGCCCCTTCATGAGTTTGTGGATAGAGTTGAGAAGAGCCTTATGAGAAAGTTTCCCCCGGGCCACTGCAGGATCAGTTTGCTAAGATGCGCATATGGGACGGCATGGATGCAGATCACCGCATGGCATGTGCTGGGCTTAAGGACTGCTCCATCAGCCAATGGATACTCACCTCTAAAGATGTGGGGACAAAAGCAGGGCAGACCCAGGCCATGTCGGCCCTCCTCCAGGCCCAGACACAGGCCCTCATGCAGGTGCTAAAGGACGCCTTCCATAGGGAGAAGCCTGCTAACCCACTGGAAAAGGGACGATGTTTCAATTGCGGCCAGACAGGGCATTTCCGCCGGCAATGCCCTAACCCACGTCCCAGGGACAACCCCAGACCTGCCCAGGATACCCCCCACACTCCGTGCCCAAAACGCAATAAAGGTTTCCATTGGGCCAAAGATTGCAGGTCAAAATATAATATACAGGGAGAGTCTTTAAACTCCTTGAGGGGCAGCCCCCAACCCCATTAAACAAGGGGAAGAGGCATGTGCAAGCCCACTGGACAGTTCCTCTCGCCCCTGGGCTGAGGTCCAAGATGACTTTAACCATTGGGAGTAAAACCTTTAAATTTCTCATTGATACTGGTGCAGATCGCACAGTAATTAGAAAAGAAGAAGTTCCGCATTCCTGGCAGCTGGTGCCTGGCCCATCCCTACTGGGCATGGGCAGACAATCCACATCATGGGAAATGGCCACATGGCTGCTCTGGATTGATCCCAATGGAAGTCGTGGAGAGGTGCGTCCTCTTGTGGTCTCTGGCTTAACTGCCAATCTTTTAGGACAGGACATCTTGGGAGAAGCTGAGGCCTTTATTACCACTGACCATAAAGCCTCCTACAACGACCTCCTCAACACTGAGGAATTTGAACAACAATTTGGGGAAGAGAGGGCCGCTCATTCTAATTACAGGGATGACCCCTACTTTGAACATCTTAGAAACAGACACCCCCAGGTGCACCCCCAATCCTAAGGGCCACTGCTCAGCCTCCGTCGTTCCCAATTACTTGGATCTCAGGAGACCCTGTATGGGTTGAGCAGTGGCCTCTACCCTCTAACAAACTACAACAACTCCATCAGTTAGTTCAGGGACAATTAGATCTTGGCCATATTAAACCTTCTACTAGCCCCTGGAACTCACCTGTTTTTGTTATAAGAAAAAGCAATGGGACCTGCAAACTCCTCCAGGACTTGAGGGAAATCAATAAAAGAATGGCTCCTAAGGGCACCCCCCAGAGGGGAATGCCCTGGATCCCTGCTATCCCCGCCTCCTTCACCCTAGCCACCATAGATATTAACGACTGTTTTTTTCTCAATACCTCTATACCCAAAAGACACAGAAAAATTTGCCTTCTCAGTGCCCTCATTAAACTTCAGAGGGACAGACTTGAGGTTTGAATGGTCCATTTTGCCACAGGGCATGGCTAACAGCCCTGCCATTTGTCAGTATTATTTGAGCCATATCTTTGCCTCTATGATCAAGAGGCCAGATGTTCTATTTTATATTTATATGGATGATATAATCTTGGGGAGTCCGAATCCCAATGACCTCCATGGCCTAATTCCTGAATGTATAGCCCTATTACAGGACCATAATTTCAACGTGGCCCCGGACAAAATCCAAACTGTCCCACCACTAAAGATATCGGGAGCCTCTCTCTCACTTGATACTGTGTCACCTAGCAAGCCACAACTTACCACTCAGGATACCTTCAACCTCCCTCAGCTTCAAAAGCTACTTGGAGAGATCAATTGGCTTAGACCTTGGATTCCT
>NW_008347042.1:4891099-4924811 GCF_000622305.1 Nannospalax galili
GTGGGGGGGGGGGGGGGGGAGCCATTACAATGGATCCACTTATCCATGGGTGGAACTCCTCAAGTTTATTCCATGGTCAACCAAATTGTTGATTTCATTATCAAGGGAAGGTACACAGCAGTCTGGCTGTTTGGCATTGAGCCTCATACCATTATTACCCCTATAGATTGACAGATTTTACATGGCTTCATAGAAACAACGAGAGAATCGCACTGGCTCTGAGGGATTTTTTGGCAAAATTAACTGCCACTATGGCCCCTATAAGTGGATGAGCTCCTTCTTGAGGTTGGAGTGGGAGCCCCCTAGACTTTTTCTTTCTCAACCCAATCCTGAATTCCTAACTGTGTTTAATGATGGAGGGTGTCTAGGAGCCTCCCTGGTCATTTATACTCCCTAAAGCAGGGACAAGCTTCTGTACCCATTAAATCAGTCTCCTGCCAGGTTGAGGGTTCGCCACAATTTAAAGAGCTCTTTGCCATTGTCATGGCGTTGGATTCCATATCTGAGCCCTTCAATCTATTTTCAGAAAGCCTATATGTGGTTAATCTGCTACCCCACCTAGTGGATGCTTCATATTAGTTTAGACTCCAACCCTATATCCCCTCTGATAATTCAGGCCTGCACTCTACTTAAACTCAGATTAAGTCCAATATACCTCCAACATCTTGGAGGCCGTCAAAATATGCCAGGATTCCTCTCAGAGGAAAATAAAATAGCTGATCAACTGGCCTCTTCTTGCCAGGGCTACACAATCTCTGAGGCTACTCAATTCCACCAATTGACACATGTCAACTGGAGGAGACTTAGACAAAAATTTCCTCAGGTGGTGGTTAAAGACTTAAAAAATTGTTCGCACATGCCGATCCTGTCAGCCCTTCCTTCAAGTTCCCACACTCCAAAATGCGGGAGTCAACCCCCGAGGCCTCCAAACCAACCATTTGTGGCAAACCGATGTCACACATTATGCCCCCTTTGGAAAATTAAAGTATATCTTCCTGTCTGTCGATTCATTTTCACACGCCTGCTGGGTGACTGCCCATGCTGGAGAAAAATCCAGACATGCAATTAGTCATATATTACAGTGCTTTGCCACCCTTGGGTTACCCAATCAAATCAAGACAGACAATGGCCCCTGCTTCACAAGCAAGCCATTTACTAAATTCCTCCAAACATGGAAAATCCAACACTCCACAGGCATCCCCTACAATCCTAGGGGACAAGCCATTGTAGAGAGAGCCAACCAAACTTTAAAACATCAATTACAAAAACAAAAGGGGGAGTTCCTGCTTCCTCATGATCAACTAAAAAGGGCCTTATTTACCTTAAATATTCTAAATTTTTCCAAAGAAGACAAGTATTTGTCCCCCTTCCAAAAACATTGGTCCTCATCTACCAGCTATAGCTCCATTTTGGTCAGATGGAGAGACCCACTCACAGGAGCATGGAGAGGACCAGACCCACTTCTTACAGCAGGAAGAGGGTTTGGATGTATATTCCCTCAAAATGAAGAAAGACCCCTCTGGGTACCGGCGAGAGATATTAAATATTTGCCCCAACAAGGGGACCATGATGATAACCTGCCCAGAGAGTGTTTCACCCCTGAGGATGGTTCCTCTGTTTCTCCCTCAGGGACAATAAAGGATGTGGACGCTGTTACTCCTGACACTTCTGATTCCCATCCCACCCAGTGATCAAGGATTTGGAGACCCCAATACTGCAGCAAATTTGGGCCTCACCCTATCCTAACACCTCTCTGGTTGATGTGGGAAGTGTTTCCTTTACATCCTGTGGCTCAAATATCTCCACATTGACTAACATTGATTCCTGCCCCCCTGCTGCTATGATCCTGGTTTGTGGAGGAGGGTGGGCCCACAGCTTCCTGACAGCCAACTGGACAGGCCTTTGTGCTCTCGCCATCTTGTTTCCGGACATAGACATTATACTGGGTGGTGAGCCCCTCCCTATTGCTTCCTTTCATTATATAGGAGGTAGGAGCAAAAGAGCAATTTAAATGATCCCCCTATTGGTGGGCTTAGAAATAACTGCAGGAATAACCATAGGGACCACAGGGTTGGGAGTAGCCACTCATGCACAGGAAACTCTCCCTACTATTAATCCATGATGTACAACTTCTCTCTGATACCATCCTAGACATCCAAAAACACTTAGATTCCCTGGCTGAGGTGGTCTTACAAAATAGGAGCTGACTAGACGTACTAACTGCCAAAAAGGGAGGGATATGCTTATTTTTACACGAAAAATGCTGCTTTTATGCCAACAAGTCTGAAATCGTCCAAGATAAGATTAACAAGTCTGGAATCATCCAAGATAAGATTTAAAAATTCCAGGAAGATCTAGAAGAGAGAAGGCGAGAGCTCCAGGAGAGTCCACTCTGGACCAGTCTACATGGCTTTTTACCCTATCTCCTCCCCCTACTTGGCCCTGTCTCCATGTTCCTCCTTGTCCTCACTGTCGGACCCTGTATATTCAATAAGTTTATGGGGTTTGTTCACCAGAGAATAGAGGCAATCAACCTACACCAGGTGGAGATACATTATCAGAGATTAGCCCAGTCGGCCAATGAGCCATATGAACCTTCCCTCCAGGAACTCTGTCAAGAGGCCCTGCCCCTTGAGAGTCTCGAGTCTAATGATGGGTAAGATCCCTCCCAGGCTGATGAACCTAAGACAGGGGCCATGAAAGACTATCATGGTTTCCAGAGACAACTTCAAAACCTGAGGAGGAACAATCTAAGACAGGACTCAAGACCCAGTCTTTCAGCTGAGCCCCATGTTACTCAATGATGGGTAAGATCTCCAGAAGGAGACAACCTAAGATAGAAAACATGGCTAATATAAAAACAAAAGGGGGAGATGTCGGGACTGCCTGAGTGCAGCCACACCCTGGGCCTATGAGTTCCGGAGCACTTCCACAGCCTGACCTAGAGTCGGCCCACCTGTCCGGTCACTTTTGATTCTCGCCAAGATGGCGCCCAGCACAGATCAAAGGGGAGGGATGGGGAAACTCATCCCCGACATAAGATTGGCTCCACCTGGTCCTGCCTCATTCCTGGCATACAGAGGGAGTGGCCCCTCAGCCTATAGGTCCATGACACCAGAAGCAACTGTCACTCATGGCTCAAACTTCCCGCCGTGAGACTTTGCCTTTAAATACCTGTGCCTGCTGCAATAAAGCATGTTCCTGCTCTGACTCAGCACCTGGCTCTGTGTGTTCCTTTTGAGCCGCGCACTCATCATCCCACTCAGCCCCGAGGGGAGAGATGGATTATTGGCTGGCTCCAAGGATCTCTCTTTTTCCCTCCCCAGGTGTCGGAACCCAACAAATGCCCTCTGGCAAATGGATGTATCGTCACTTACCTATTCCTGACAGGCATGATTATTCTTCTCTTTCTATTTCTTAAATGCCTTGTTAATTCCCGCAGTCAGAGAAAATTCACTCGGTGTATCAGGCCCTCAGAGCAATTCATGAAGATGATTTCAACCCGCCCTATGCAGCCCGACAGACTTGGCTTACACAAATGTACGAGGCCTCCTACAGATAATTCCCCACCTCAACTGATCCCCCAGGATGATACCCCTTGGAGGGCTGGTAGCCAATGATGGGTAAGATCCTGTTGGGCTGAACCAACCTAAGCCAGGACATGGATGTGTATGTCCATGCTCCAATGATGGGTACGGTTCATGCCTGAATAGAACAACCTAAGACAGGCACAGTCCATGATCCTGGGGTCATCCCAAGGCAGAGCTGCCTACAGGCTCTTGCTGGACAGTCATTTTTAAAGAAAAAGGGTGGAAATGAAGCAGGAGGCCTCCAAAGATGGCATAGACCCAGAGCCCTGGGATTCAGCAAGAATTCACTTCACTTCTTGGTCTGCAAATAGCCCGCCAAAAGGAGCCCACGCCTCCGTACCCTGCTCGCGAGACCAGTGACTGCTGACAGACTGCATGGTGTGGACCAATCAGAAAACGATATGCTGACTAAAGGGACTTGGAGGCGGAGAAAAGGGAGATATAAGGCATGCCCCCTCCTGCATTAAACAAGCCTGCAGCACCTCACCTAGTGCTTGATTCTACCCAACTCCCGGGGTCTGTGTGTTGTGACCCTACGCCTCTTACCCCCTAATCGGCAGGGGACCCAATCCAGGTTAGGGTCTTCACAGCTGGCCTGAAGAGAACCCGCAAGAATGAAGCCCAAGCCCTAGATGAGATATTGGCAATTGATGGTTTCTAGGAAAGGAGGAGTCAGGTTTCTTCAGGGATGTGGCCCCAGGAGGCTACCCATGCTCCAGTACATGGCCCTATAGCCACACACATTTTGGCAACACTAAGTGGACTCAGAGGGGTTTGAAAAAGAGCACATGAAATTGGGAGGGAATAGTGGTAGTGGATAGTGGAAAAATTGGAGGGAGAGAATGGGGACTGGAATTTTTTTTCTTCATTTATTTTTACGGGGCTTTTGGGTACTCTAACATTCCTCCCTCTGAAGAAGCAGCCCTAAAATCTTTTAAGGATTAGATATCAGCTCACAAATACTTTTGACATTGTGGGCCTTTGGAACAGAGTATGTTGCTAACAGGCCCAAAGATATTTTGACTTTTAGCCAAGAAACTGGCTACATTTCTTTAGGGTCTTTTTACCCTAACTGCCTAGACATTTCCTACCTCCTATTCTTATCACACCATCCTCCGAAGGGGTTACCCAAATTGCCAATAGGGTATAGGGACGCAGACCGCTCTGGTTTCTTCCATGCTGAACAGAGACGCAGGGTGAGGCAATTGGAGTACCCCTTCAGTGGGTCTATCTAAAAGACTCCCAAATTGCATAACTCCTGTCTCTAAGGGGAAAAGAAAGTCCTTGAATCATGAATAGGAGGTGTGAAGGAGAAGTAAAGGCAAGAGTAATTAGCATTACAAGTTCTAGACAGGGAACAAGAAAAAAGTCAGAACAGAGCACTTTTCAAATGTTCATATGAGAGTCCATTGGAATTTCTTGACAAGGGCTTCTAAAAGCATCCCTCTATTGGGTTCTTCCTCATTTTTCTTTTGTCTTCCAAGGCTGGGCTCTAGAGTGATGGATTCAGAATTTGTTTTCAGGTATTTTGATAGCTGTTCAAGTGGTTAGAATTAGTGTCAGTTCCCTCTCAAAATCTTCTAGATAGGGGAGAAAACAAATTTATCTATCATTTTAGAACAACAGCTGGTTGTGTTCTTTTTTAATGCAACATTTTTATTAATTCTTTTGAGGGAGACCAAGATTTGAAGTCTTACATATGAGCAGCACTTTCTGGTTAGGAACAAAATCATCAATGAGAAATAATTGTCTAAATAACTTTTATTTATTATTTTAATTTTGTGTGTGTCTGTGTGTCTGTGTGTGTATTGCCTACATGTAGGTAAGTGCACCCGTGTTGTGAAATGCCCATGGATGTCAGAAAAGGCTGTCAGATCCCCTGGGAATGGAGTTGTGCACAGTTAACTGTCATGTGGGTGCTAGGATGTGAATCCTAGTCTTCTGCAAGGACAACCACTGTTCTTAACAACTGAGTCATCTCTCCAATCCTAAGTAACTTTTTATATAGACTTAAGCCTAATGCCTGGGAAGTGTATTCCCTGGAACTCTTATGACTTTATTCTTTGGTTATACTTTCCTTTTGGGTGTTTAAGACCATACAGTTGGCCCAAATAAATCAATTTACTTTTATACTTAAGGCCATTTGAGGATCTGTTCCTTAGGGGTCACATGGGCATGGGAGGAGCTCCTGGCTCCTTTGACCAGTTCCATCTATGTGAAGATAAGTCAAAGGTCCTGCTCAACCATGTCTGGCTTCAGTTGGAAGCATGAATGAAATGGTTCCTTTAAGTTGACCCTCTTTGTAGATTGGACACTGGTTCAAGTCCATCTCATGGGGTCTCCATGTCCTCCCTAAACAAGAGGATAGATGACTCACCACATTTACAAGACATTTTGAGAGATGTGCCATAGTCCCCTGGAACTTGGTCGACCTTGGAGGGCAAGGGGCAAAAACTGTCCTTTAAGTCCCTCTGACCACATTAGTATAGAACTTAAAGTATGCTGTTAAACATCCAATAAGGTTAGTTCCACCAGTCTGATACTTATAATTATCATGTGCTATGTAGATAAGGCTTAGGTAAAGAACCAAATATTCTCAGATAAATATTGACTAGATTTATATTTTGTTTCTTAAACTAGTTGACTAAACTATGACCATAGAAAATTTAAGATTATGTGTATATTATTTTTGTCTCATCCTTTCTATACAACAAACCTAAACAGACCTTCATCACTTGCTTAGGCATTCTCATTTTTTTATTTTGGAAAATATCTCCATCCCCATGTCCTTTTAACATCTTTTACATTCTCATTTTCTTTTTTAAAAAATGATTATGAGACATACTACCATTAACAAAAAATTTCCCTTCGGTTGTGAAACTTCTTTTCCTGGGGATGCTAAGCAATGCTTATTCCCTTTTAAGGTTCTAGCATCAAGCCAATGTTTCATTAAAGTTTTAATGTAGAACCAATGAATTTATTGGCCTTACCTACCAAGATAACTCGGGGTTACTGAGGTATATGACCTGAGGTTAGCCACACTGGATAGCCTTCACCCACCATGGGTCATGCCATCTCTTCCTAGCCTTCTGCAGATTGTATATTTTAGCCCTCCCCAAATCCAGGAGCCAGGTGTAATTAGGGTCAAATTACATACAGTTGGCTGGGAAGAGTGGCTGGGTACTCCAGGAAGGGTACAGTAACACTGCTTGGCCCTCCTTTAATGAATGACCACAACCATCAATAAGCCCAATTGTGATGATATTTAGTGATCAGGCTCAGCTAAAGTTGTAATGATGGTAGTTATTTCATGCAGAAGAGAATGCTGTACAGCATCATCTTTTTAAAAGGACATGGAATTGGTGCTAGAACCCACATATGAGGGAGAACATAGATCATTTGTTTTTCTGAGTCTGCATTACTTGGAATTTAAAAGGATTTGGTGCTAGGACCCACATATGAGGGAGAACATACATCATTTCTTTTTCTCAGTCTGCATTACTTCACTTAGAATAACAGTTTCTAGATCCATCCATTTACCTGCAAATTTCATTATTTCATCTTTCTTTACTGCTGAATAGAACTCCATTGTGTAAACATACCACATTTTTGTTAACCACTCCTCAGTTGAGGGGCACTTACGTTGCTTCCATCTCTTAGCTATTGTGAGAAGAGCAGCAAAAAACATGATTGTACAATTGTCTCTACAACAGGATGAGTGCTTTGGGTATGTGCCAAGGAGTGGTAAAACCGGGTCATATTGTAGAACCCTGAGACCCTCTTCATTCACCCACTACCCCCCAATCCCTCCAGACCCCCATTAATTGCTCTTTTAGCTTCTGTAAAATGCTTGGCTGCTGCTTTAGACATGCCCAGACATACCCTGGCATGCCCTGACCCCCGCCTGCTATTCCCCACCCCCTTCCAGGAAGCCCAAGCATAAAAACTGCCCTATAAGGTAAAAATGGAGACTCCTGTCCCCACAGGTAACAGCACATTCCACAGCCCTGAGAATAGCACCTACCAATAAGAAACTTCCAGGGATGCATCTTATACATCCAATCAGTTTAAAATTATGGTGCGTGCGGGCTCCTTGAACCAACCAAAATGCATCTCGGTATCCCCCTCCTTGTCTAAAACCTATAAAAGGCTCTACTCTCCCTTACTCTGGGCTCTCAGTACAGATCCTTTGAGTTGGTCAGGTCTGAGAGCCTGAGCTTAAGCCCAAATAAACCACAAACCTTTGCTTTTGCATTTTGGTGTGTTGGGTCCTCAGTGGTCTTTTTGGGGTCCAGTGGATGAGGTATGACAATATGGTAGGTTCATTTTTACTTTTTTGAGAGTTCTCCACCCTGTTTTCCATGCAGGTTGCACAAGTTTGCAGTCCCATCAGCAGTGAATGAGCGTTCCCCTTTCTCCACACCCTCGCCAGCATTTGGTATTATTTGTTCTCTTGAGCCTAGCCAGTCTGATCAGAGTAAGATGATATGTAAGGGTAGTCTTAATTTGGCGATGTTGAATGCTTTTTTAGATGTTTCTTAGCCATCTTTATTTCTTCCTTTGATAACTCTGTGTTTAGATCTTTAGCCCATCTTTTAATTGGGTCATTTGGTTCCTCAATTCTTCGTTTTTTGAATTCTTTACATATTCTGGATGTTAAACCTCTATCAGATGTGTGACTGGTGATTTTTTTTTTCCCATTCTGTAGGTTTTCTCTTCACTTTTGTTTATTGTTTCTTTTGCTGTATAGAAGCTTTTTAGTTTAATGAGGTCCCACTTACTGATTGCTGACCTTAATTCCTGAGCAATTTCTGCCTGATTTAGGCTATTCATGTCATGGAAGATTTTTCTTTCCCCCTCTATTATAATAGGCATTTTTGCTGGGTAAAGCTTCTATTGTCATGTAGAACTGGAAATACCTTGGTCCAGGCTCTTCTGGATTTCATGGTTTGCATTGATAAGTCAGCTATAATTCCGATGGGATTTCCTTTATATGTGACTTGTTTTTCTTTTGCTGTTTTCAGTATTCTCTCTTTGTTCTGTATATTTAGTGTTTATACTATGATATGTCGTGGGGAGTTTCTTTTCTGATCCTATTTGGTATTCTATGTGCTTCCTGTATTTGTATTGGGATGTCTTTCCTTAATATCAGGACATTCTCTTCTACAATCCTATTTAAGATCTGGTCAATACCATTAACCTGAAGTTCTTCTCCTTCCTCTATTCCTATGATATGTAGATTTGGTCTTTTCATGGTGACACACATGAAAATATTCCATTCCTGTTTTTTTTTTCTTTAATTTTCATAATCTTTGCTTGAGTGGTCCAGTTCTTCAACTTTATCCTCCAGGGTTGATACTCTGTTTTCCATTTCATTTATTCTAGCAGTGAGGCTTTCCCCTGTTATTTCAAGTTGGCTTATTGAATTTTGCACTTCCTTCTTCACTTCTGCCTGAGTTTTTTTTCAATGTTTCTATCTCTTTTGTGAATTCATTCAGAAGTTTATCCCTATCTTCTTTAGCTCTTTGATTTTTTTGTTTGTGTGCTCTTTAAATTCGTTGGATTCCTTGATCATGTTTAGGATTGTTCTTTTAAATTCAGTGTCCTGGGTTATCTCTAAGGGGTTCTCTTCATAGAACTCTTCTACAGGATTGGTGGAATTTGGTGGGGACCATAGTGTTTTGGCTTTCCATTTTATTATTCTTTCTTTGTGATTTTGGCATGTGAATTTCTTTTGTTATGATTGTGATATGAGAATTAAGTTGAAGTATCCTTCTGTTTGTATTATCTAGGTGCCTAAATCCTTTATTGGTTATGTAAAGCTGGTTGGTACAGGGCTCAGGTTCTCTCAGGTTTAATTTGGAGGGAACAGAAGCCCAATTCAGGTTCCAGTCAGGTACACTCAGGCTTCCTTCACCACATGGAGACTGGGTCTGGGTGCTATCAGCCAGTTCCCTGTATTCTCAGCCCTAAGCCAGAGGGAGGCCAGAACTGGGCACTCTCTGATGGTCTGCTGAGATCTGAGCCACTACACCAATGGAGGTCCAAACCCACCCTCTCAAGGTTGTCTGCTAGTATTTCAGCCTTAGCCTACCAAAGCCAGATCTTCCCTGGGGCCTTCCGAGGGGCCTCACAAAATTCCAGGTAGGGGGATGGGTATGGCACAATTAGGGGAAGCTCACCACCACGTGTAGGCAGGATCCAGGGTCTCTCAGGCAGTCCCCTGGGTTCTCAGGCCCACTACTAGATGGAGGGAAGAGGAAGGCCAGAAGTTGGCACTCTCTGGCAGTCTGCTGAGATCCAAGCCACTACCAGGAGTGGATTTTATCTAAACATATTATATGCGTGCATGAAATTTTCAAACAATGAAAAAATAAGGTGAAGACATTGAGGAAGATATTCAGCTTCCTCCTCTGGCCTCTGCATGTATGTATATAGGTTCATACACACACACACACACACACACACACACTTAAATAAGATTTTAAAATGTTAAAATCATGAAATTTTATTTATGGGCCATAGCACATAAGTGACTGTTGCACACAGTATGTCCTAGAGTCAACAGTTTAAACAGACTCATAATATATAAAGAAATCGAAACAGTAATACAAAGCCTCCCAACTAAAAAAAGCCCAGGCCCAGATGGATTTACAGAAGAATTCTACCAGACATTTAAAGAAGACCTCTAACCAATACTACTTAAATTATTCAAAATGATAAAAACAGAGGGAGCATCACTCTAATACCCAAACTGGGTAAAGACACAACCAAAAAGAAAACTATAGATCCATATCCTTAATGAACATAGATGCAAAAATTTTCAACAAAATACTTGCAAACTGCATACAGACACACATGAAAAAAAAAAAAACATTCACCAGATCAAGTAAGTTTTATTTCGAGATGCAGGGCTGGTTCATTATATGCAAGTCATTAATCAAAGTATACTGCAGAGCTATAGTCATAAACACAGCATGGTACTGGCACAAGAAAATAGACACACAGATCAATGAAATCATTGAAGATCCAAACCCAAGTACATGCAATTTCAGCCACCTGATATTTGACAAAGGTGCCAAGAACACACAATGGAAGAAAGACAGTATTTTCAACAAATGGTGCTGGCAACACTGGCTCTCCACTTGTAGAAGAATGAAATTAGATCCTTATCTTTCACCTTGCACAAAAGTCAACTCCAAATGGATCAAAGACCTCAATATGAAACTGGAAACCCTAAAACTATTAGAAGAAAATATTGACAGTAACTTGCAAGATATAAGTGTATGAAAGGATTTTCTAAATGGGACAGAAGTTGCTCAGGAATTAAGGTCAGCAATCAACAACAAGTGGGAAATCATTAAACTAAAAAGCTTCTGCACAACAAAAGAAATAACGAAAAAAGTGAAGAGAAAACCCACGGAATGGGAAAAAATCTTCACCATTGACACACTTGATAGAAGTTTAACATCCAGAATATACAAAGAACTCATAAAACAAAGAATCAAGGAACCCAATGACCCAATTAAAAGATGGGCTAAAGATCTAAACAGAGAGTTCTCAAAGGAAGAAATAAAGATGGCTAAGAAACATCTCAAAAAGTGTTCAACATCATGAGTAATTAGGGAAATGCAAATTAAAACCATCCTAAGATTTCACCTTACCCCAATCAGACTTGCTAGGGTCAAGAGAACAAATGATACCAAATGTTGGCGAGGATATGGAGAAAGGGAAACACTTATTGACTGTTGGTGGGATTGCAAACTTGTGCAGCCTATATGGAAAACAGTGTGTAGAACCCTTAAAAAACTAAAAATGAACCTACCATATGACATGGTAATACCACTCCTTGGCATATACCCAAAGGACTCATCCTATTGCAGAGACAGTTGTACAACCATGTTTGTTGCTGCTCTTTTCACAATAGCTAAGAGATGGAAGCACCCTAAGTGTCCCTCAATTGACAAGTGGTTAATGAAAATGTGGTATATTTACAAAATGGAGTTTATTCAGCAGTGAAGAAAGATGAAATAATGAAATTTGCGGGTAAATCGATGGATCTAGAAACTGTTATTCTAAGTGAAGTAATGCAGACTGAGAAAAACAAATGATGTATGTTCTCCCTCATATGTGGGTCCCAGCACCAAATCCTTTTAAATTCCATGTACTTTTAATAAGATGATGCTGTACAACAGTCTCTTCTGCATGAAATAACTACCATCATCACAACTTCAGCTGTGCTTGATCACTAAATACACAGTTGGGCTTGTTTGATAGTTGTGCTCATTCATTAAAGGAGGGCCAAACAGGGCCATTGGACCCTCTCCAGAGTATCCAGTCACTCTTCCTAGCCAAATGTATGTTATTTGGCCCCAATCACACATGTTCTCCTGGATTTGGGGAGGGCTAAAGTATACAATCTAGGGGAGGCTAGGAAGAGAAGGCTTGACCCATGCTTAGTAAAGGCTTTTCAGTGTGCACACCCTCAGGTCATACATACACCTCAGCAAGCCCTCAGTTATCTCAAAGCCTTTGAAAGAGAACTGACACTGATTCTAACCATTCTAACAGCTATTGAAATACCTGAAAGCAAATCCTGAATCCATCACTCTAGAGTCCAGCCTTGGAAGACAAAAGTAAAATGAGGAGGAACCCAATAGAGGGATGCTTTTGGAAGCCCTTGTCAAGAAATTCTAATGGACTCTCATATGAATCTGAAAATTGCCCTGTTCTTTTTTCTAGTTCCCCAGCTAGAGAACTTGGAATGCTAATTTCTCTTGCCTTTACTTCTCCTTCACATCTCCTACTCACAACTCATAAGAGTTATGCAATTTGGGAGTCTTTTAGACAGACCCACTGGAGGGGTACCCCAATTGCCTCACCGTACATCCCTGTTCATCATAGAAGAAGCCAGAGTGGTCTGTGTCCCAATTCCCTATTAGCAATTTGGGTAACCACTTAAAAGGATGGTGTGATAAGAATAGGAGGTAGGAATTGGCTAGGCAGTTAGGGTAAAAAAAAAAAAAAAAAAAAAGTAGCCAGTTTCTTGGCTAAAAGTCACAAAGTCCTTGGGCCTCTTATTTCGTTCCAAAGGCCAAAATTGTCTATAGCATTTGGGAGCTTTTATCTAATCCTTAAAAGATTTTAGGGTTACTTCTTCAGAGGTGGGAATGTTAGAGTAGCAAAAAAACCCATTAAAAAAGGAAAGAAGAAAAAGTATATGAAGTTATCAGAAAAAAAAGTGATGGGGAGATATGGGAGGAGTTGAAGGGGAGGGAGTGGACGTGGATTTAATCAAAACACCTTATATGCATGTATGAAATTCTCAATAAATTATTTTTTAAAAATTTTTTTGTCCTCTGAAATTGCTTAACATGAACTTTTCTACAAGATTTTGTTCTAATACAAATATAGAGGCTTAGCAGTTAAGAACGCTTGCTGCTTTTGCAGAGGACCTTGTTTGGTTTCTAGTGTCCATATCATTGGAAGGCTCACAACAGCCTTTAACTTCAGTTCCAGGGACTCTGATGCCCTCTTCTGACCTCCACAAGCACTGAATAAACATGGTGCACATACATGCACTTGGACACATACATATATACATAGACTAAATAAATCTTTAAAAATAACTTTAAATATGAGACTTACCTGGAAAAATATTCTCTTTTTTTTTCTCTTTTTGAAGCAGGGTCTCCCTGCAGCCCCAGCTGTCCTGGAACTCACTATGTAGTCCAGGCTGGCCTTGAACTCACAGAGATCTGCCTGCCTCTGCCTCCCAAACGCTGGGACTATAGGCATGCGCCACCACGCCTGGCTATCTAACTACAAATCAGTAATTCAAAGAAGTATACATACTTTAAGAGTAATCTCCTTCTTACTCTACACATTTCATGTTTTATAGTAGATTGAAATGATGGAAACCAAAAAAGAGCAATTACAAGTGGAAGGAGTGGTCTTCTGAGCCAATAGGTACTTTATGTTCCTATTCAATCCTTTTGTGTCTCTATTTAGGCTCTTTTTTGTGTTCTCAATGCTGCTAACACTGAATTTCAGATGCTTTATTCCATATCACATTCTTCAAATTCACTTAAGAGATGTTATTGCATAGGTTATTTGCTCAAATCAAAAGAGACATTTTGTAAATAAGAAAAGATTTCATGGAACTGAAGGGAAATATGAACAGGAAACACCTCAGACTGGGCAGAAACCTGACCAGCTGAAAACATTGTCATCAGATAACACAGCTACCACAGCTTGCCATCCCTGTAAGCCTTTAAAGATATTTTTTCTTCATATTTTAATCGAATGTTTTGAATTTCCTACAATATATTTGATCATATTTAGACCCCTCTCCTATTTGCTCCCCTCTTATAGCTGGTTTCATGTACTTTATCATATATATCAAGGTCTACTGAGTCAAGTTTGTGTCCCCAAATGTCCTTTGGCGTGCATCCATCCACTGGAGCCAGGTTAAGCCATCTAATGCCATGCTCTTAAAGAAAACCAGCTCTCCCTCTCCCAGTAATCAGTCATTGCCAATAGTTCCTCAGCTAAGATTGGGGCTTCTTACCTACTTTCCCACTTCTATGTTGGGATTTTCACTGGGTTGAGCTTGCATGGGACTTGTGCATGCTGTTATCATTGCCTTAAGTTAATATAAGAAGCTTCCCAGGTGTCTGGAAAACACTGTTTCTTTGTGAACCTTGACCAACTCTGGCTCCTACGATCTTTCCATTCCCTCTTCCACAATGGTCCCTGAGCCTCGGGGGGCAGAGGTTAGATCTAGGTGAGCTCTTCTGGAATAAGCACTGTGCCAGTCTCTTACCCTCTTCACATTGGCCAGTTGTGGCTTTCTACACTAATCATCATTTGTTGCATGAGGAAGCTTCTTAGGTCAGAGTTGAGATATGCATGCATATTTTAAAAGGAAGAACTGGCTGATCTAGCTTTGGTAACATGGAAGGCAGTAAACAAAATCTAATGATTGGAGAAACACAAAATTCATGAATATTGAGTAGCATAGAATGTGTTCCAACTTAGGAAAATGCAAAGGGAATGCTCATAGAGAAAGTAAGAGGATTGTACATGAATTTGATCAACATAATATGAGCCCCTACTTTTAAAAAGGAAAAGACTGTATGCATCTCTACATGCCATTAGCCCCTCTCTTCTAAACTAGGTGCTCCCCCTTCGCTCTCCTGTCCAGGCTGATAATCTCCTGCAGTGCCTTAGAGCCTGTAGTTCCAATCTTCATTTACCATGTCTCTCTAGCATTTCGAAAACCTTCCTCCAAGAACTCCTCACCTTACCATACAGACATGCGAAACGCCTCCCATCCTCAAAACATTTCCTTCTTCCTCATTTCTTCAGCAACCTTTTTTCTTTCAATACCCAAGTTTATAGGAAGTCACTTCAGTCCTGACTTCCTAATCTCTCACAGCTCTCTGATTCAGCTTGCACTAGCCCAATGAAAATGTACTATGGGAGTCTCAAGTGGCTTCCCCTAGTCCACCCCACATCTAGTAGCTGAATTTAGCCCTTGCTTTTGTGAGTAAGCATAGGTGCACTGTGGTTTAAGGACACGAATTTGGCCAACCCTCTCAGAGTTCACAATTCTGGCCCAGAAAAGAAGGCCACGATTGAGTAGTTAAGTGGGCCTGATCCAGAAAGACCTCCCTAATGGAAAAAAATCTCAGTTCTGTCCTGCCCAAACAGCATACAGACAAAATAGCTACAACCTGATGCCACAGAGCTGTCCTCATTACATATCAAGAATTACAAGCCAAGAAAATGCATACCAAGTGGCCCACCCTGACAGAATGAGGACTCCAAAGTGAAGAAAGCCCAAAGCCCATCCCCAGGCACAGGTGGTTCTGTCACTGCAGCTCCTGCTGCCATGCCTTGTGCTGCCCTAAACAAACTTCTATTCTTTTACTCTGGCTTAAAGGGTGGATTTTGTCACCAACCACAAAATTCCCCATCACGCTGGCTCTGTCACTTAGATTAATTCACCTTCCTCTTTTCTTATTCATGAAGCATTGTGAACCAAAACACCGGCACTAAATCATTATCTTGAATAGTCCACATGTGTGTATGACTTCATGGTAAGCGCCATGTATTAGATACCTATTATCATCATTTTATTGCACGTTTGTATGACATTTGTTAGCAATGTTCTTCCTGAAATTCTCAATTAAAATTTCTTATCCTGTGTCATCTTTTCACGTTCCTCTTCCCTCACTGATCTCTTAAACACTGATGAACTTCAGAATTATTCTGGTTCTCTTCACAGTGTGCCTCAGAAATTTTATCAACTTCCATAGCTCTTGTTACCAACAACACTCTTTTTTATTTTTTGAATGGTGATCAGTGATTTTTGTTATTTTGACTGACAAATTTTTATTGCATTTGTGTTCGTTCCATATAATACATCTAAATTAAATTTAGACCCCCTTCTTCTTGCCTGGCTCCCCTACCCCCCTCACCAGATTTCAGGTATTCTGTCATATATGTTCATTCCTATTCAGTCAAGCATTTGTATCCAGATGTCCCTCAGTGCAAGTTCGTCTGCTAGAGTCTCATCAGCCTATCTAGAGTCATTTCTTAAAGAAGATCTACTCTCCCTCACCCCACAGGAATCATTTGCCAATAGTCCTTGGCTAGGGTTGGGGCCTGCTGCCCTTTTCCCTCATTCTATCCTAGATTTTTGTCTGATTGAGTCGGCACAGGTCTTGTGCTTGCTGTCACCATCGTTGCAAGTTCATGAGCAAGTTCCCAGAGCCCTAAAAGCCTCTGTTTCTTTATGTTCATGAAACAATCCTGGCTCTCAGAATCTTTCCATCCCCTCTTCCACAATGATCCATGAGCTGTGGGTGGGGGAGGTTTAGTATAGGAGTCCTATCCAGGCTCACGGACTCTACAGCCTCTTATTCTCTAAAACTTAGCAAGTTGTGGCCTTCTGTGTGCATCACGCTCTGTTGTATGAGGAAGATTTGCTGTAGAGTTGAGGGATGTATTAGCATTCTCTCTACCCACTGTTCCAATATGTTCCAACTATACTTTTACGATTACCAATTCTCTAATTTTTCCCCTTTTGTTCCTTCCCTTTTTCTTTCTTCCCATCTGTCATTTCAATGTTGAGAGCTGATCTGTACTAGGAATTGTGCCAATAACTTGGCCCCAGAGCTCCTTGTCCTTCCAGAGGTCCAGCTATATATAACCTGTTTAACTTTCCTACTCATGTGTCTTTGGGGGGGGGGATATTAAATTTTTATGTTTTCTCATACAGAACACCTTAATCAATCTTAAATATCTTTATACCCCTTCCACATTGGCACCCTCCTATAGCCCCACCACCACTGGAATTCATACACTTTGTCATTTGTGTTAAGGCCTATTGTGTCAAGTTAGTGTCCCCAGACATCACTCAGTGCAAGATCATCCACTAGGGTCTAGTCAGCCTATCTAGATCTACTTCTATGTCTTAAAGGTACCTTGGATTCAAGATATCAGAACTGAACCTATTACTCCCAAACTTTCAGAAAAGTTCTTCAACTTCTACTTTCTGAACCAGACAAGATTTAAGGGAAAGACTCTAGATAGGCTGACTAGACCCCAGTGGAACTTGTACTGAGGGACATTTGGGGACACCAATTTGACTCCACAAGTCTTAACACAGCAAAATGCATGAAATCCAGTGGGGGGCGGCTATTGGATGTGCAGATGGAGGGAAAGGGTACAAAGATGATTTAGATGTTTTGTATGAAATGCACAAAAATTCAATAATATATGTACACTGAAAAAATATAATAAAATAAAATAAAAAAGAATTGCTGTGCAGCAGGATGCCAAGTCCAGAATCCTAGAAGTCATGCCCACACTCAAAGTCACTTGGGCTTTGACTCAAGTGTGAAGTTGTTTTGTTTCATTTGTTTGTTTTGTTTCTTGAGACAGGTTCTCATGTAGCCGTGGTTGACCTTGAATTCACTATACAAACAAGCATGACCTTGAACTCTATCAACTTCTGACCTCCATGTGCACACACACAATTACAAGCTCCTGGGATCCTGATTCTTCATTGATTATCCATAAGAAAAAAGTTATTAATGTTTATAGCTGTCTTAAAGGAAGTCCACTAAGCACATCTGGGTAGTACAGAGTTTTTATTGTAGTTGCTAACAGGTAATTATGCAAATTACAGAAATTTCCTTACAATGTATGTCATGAATTGATCAGATCCACTCTTCTTTCCCCCCCACCAACCCAGGCCCAAGGTTTTCATCTTCTTCCTTAATATCTATCTTCCGGTTTTGGATTTTATGTGTTCAGCTTCTATATATGATAGAAAACATATGATACTTGTTTTCCTGTGCCTGGCTTATTTTGCTGAACATGTTAACCTCCTATTCCATTCATTTTTCTGAATGACAATATTTCATTCTTCTATGGCTATATATGCCTTATATGTCTATCTATTTATCTGTTGATGAAAAGCAGGGCTGAATTCATTAGCTATTGCTAGTAGTGCCATAATAAACATGGGTGTGCAAGTATTTCATTTGGATACCAAGTTCATTTCTTTCAAATGTATGCCTGGGAGTAGTATAGCTGGATCATCTGGTACATCTATTTTTAGTTTTCCCAGAAACCTCCATATTGCTTTCCATAGTACCTAATACTGAATTTTTTGTAAACATATTTAAAATTCTGCATAATTAACAACATGAAGAACTTTAGGAATTGAAAGGAATGCAGCAGGAAAAGAAGGTCCAGTGGGCAATCTATGACTATTACAAAAAGTCAAGTACTAAGACTTCAGGTAAGGTTAAGCCACACTGGGAAAATAGTTATTCTCTCATATATTATAGAAAATTGGCTGAACAGAAAGAATATGCCACTAAACCCCACGTTCCTGCCACCTTGCAACAAGTGTTAAAAATCCTTAGTCTAATGAGCTTAGGATAATATAACATTTTTAATAATTTTATCTGTATCTGTTAATGTTTATCTATTAGATGTTAGCTTACATCTTACCATCTTCTGTCAGTAATAGCTTGCTTTGTCATGATTAAAATTCAATCAACCGGGGCTGAAGAGATGGCTCAGCAGTTAAGAGCACTAGTTGCTCTTACAGAGTACCCAGGTTTGATTCCCAGCACCCACATGGCAGCTAGCAACTATCCTAACTCTAGTTCTAGGGGATCTGGTGCCCTCTTCTGACCTCTGAAGACATTGCACAGCACCGGTGCACTTACATACATACAGGCAATACACTCATACACAATAAAAATAAAAATAATAAGTAAAAAAATTAAATAAATATTTTTGTTAAATCCAATCAACCTTCCCCTCTCTATGTCACTCAAAGTTTAAAAATACTCACCAGGAACATAATGGTTAATAATTTGGACAAGCACAGAAATTAACCTGAAAATGTATAAATAATTAAGAAAAAAAATTTAAGCACCATTTAAGCTGTGTTCAGGAATATAAAGACGATCATGATGCAGCATTTTCTAAATTTATTAAGTCCCATTTTAGTCAAACAGACCAAATATAAATATAGTCTGCCCTCTACAAAACAAATAAGGCAATGTCATCTCATTAGCAACTGAGAAGTTCTACAGAAAAGAGATATCCAGAACGCCTTGATACTGTAGTCAAATCAGCTCAGCACTGCAATGATCTCACAACAGACCAAGTCCTATAGAACAGTGAATGCCCTCACTGCTGCTTTCTTATGGAGTAATTCCATCTGTCATACGATCTCATCTCAGGCTTGTTATTAAAGTTATAAAATAGATTGAGAGATCAAGATTACTTTCTTCACAAATGAAACCACAAAATCAATGAATCAGCATCATTCATACAGAAATTCAGAGAAATGTACGACTTTCACTGCTATTATACTAAAAGTCAAAAGAATGAGTTTCCATATCACCACAGAACAAATTCAAGTCATAAACCTGCAGTGTGCATTGAAAAGGAACTTGTTCAGGTGGGGTTTTTTTATGGCTTAAGAGTAGAGATAACTGAAAAAAGAAAACTACATTTCAAAATCTTTTTTTTTTCTAAAATCAAAACTTTTTTTAAAAATTGTTAGTATGCATTGGGTTCTTCTTAAAATATTTTGATCCCAACAATATATTCCTTTAGCTCTGTCTGCAACAAAAAGTCCTAGTATTTAACAGAAAATAAATTTTGTTGGTTATATTTTGTTTTGTTTTTGTTTTTTGAGACGAAAGTCTTGCAGTGTTGCTCAGACAGGTCTTGAACTTGTAGGCTAAAGGTATCCTCCTGCCTCAGTCCCCCCAGGAACTTGGATTGCAGATGAGCCTTGCCAGCTTCAAGTTAAATTTTAACAATTACCAGAAAAAAGCATAAATAGTAACATATAACTTGCAGGTTGTAAAGATTAGATTTGTCACTTATAAGAAGTACCCTTCCCTACCAAATGGTAAGTACAAAGCAATGAATTCTCATTTTCTCTTTCTAATCAGTTTCTGCACAGAATGTCATACTACTGTTTGGGTAATACTAGCGAAGCCTCCATGAGTTATAGCATTCCACTCTCTGCTCTCCTTAGTTGTAACTAATATACTTCCCAGAACTCTTACTTTCACTCACATCCAGGTGGCCTTATGAAAACTAGTGCAGGCACCAGAACTTCTATACTGAGGCTCTTTGACTTATGAAGGGGTTACACATTGGTAAACCTGTCTTGCTTTGAAAAACTATAGGTAAAAATGCACTTGAATATACCTACCCAACTAAACATCATAGCTTGGTACAGGCTAATCTACTTTAAACATACTCAGAATCCTTTCATTAGTCTACTTTTAGGTAAAATAATCTACCAATAATAGAGTGTTGACTAAGTCATGTAATTTTTTAACACTGTACTAAACATAAAACATAAAGTTTGTATGCTTTCACACCACTGAAAGCTAAAAATCATGAGTGAAACCACTGTAAGTCAGTGACCATCCATATACACGGTTCCCTCATTTTCCAATGTTTTTGCTTAGTTGGATTTCTTTGGTTTTAGTTATCTGGTGCCAATCGTGGTCTGAAAATATTAACTAGAAAATTCCAAAAGTAAGTTCATAAGTTTTACATTTGTGTGCTTGCTCTAGTTTGCTTCTGTATTGTTGTGTTGTTCTGATAAAACATCGACCAAAAGCAGCTTGGGCTGTGGGGGTCCTGGGGGCATCCATTGTGGAGGGAAGCCAGGGCTAGAGCTCAACGCAGGACCTGAAAGACTGAAGCAAAGAACATGGAGGAATGCTGTTGTTTCCCCTGGCTTGCTTGGCTCCCTTTCTTATACAATCAAGGTCAATCTCTCTAGGGATAGCACCTCCCACTGTGGTCTGGGCCCTTCCATATCAACTAGCAATTATAAAAATGCCTCACATACATGTATACAGGATTATTTGATATAAAAAAAAATCTTCACTTGAGGTTCCCTCTTCCCAAGTGACTCTAGTTTGTGTCAAGTTGACAAAAGTTTACTAGCACGGTACTTTTCCATCCTGCTCTATCCTACTGGGTCTAGGATGTGAATCATCCTTTTGCCCAGTGTACCCATGTTGTATCCATTACCCATCCAATTGTCAGTAGCTGACTCAATTGTCAGATCAACTGTGCTGCAGTACTTTTGTTTAAGTATCTCATACTTTGCTTAAAACTGGCCCCAAAGAACTAAAGTAGTCATATTGGAAATTATGCTATGCCAAAAGGAAATCTTAAGGTGCTTCCTTTAAGCATTCTCTCACATTCTAATACAATACAATGAGATGAGGGAGAGAACATTCATGTGGCTTTTATCATGTTTGTTGTTGTAATTGTTCTTTTTTTTACTTTTTTGTTTCAGACAGAATCTTACTATATAGCCCATGCTATCCTCAAATTCACTATGTAGCCCAGGTATGCACATGTGTGTTTGTGTGCATATATACATATACATGCACCTTTCATATAGCCTACTTAGCTGTGCCTGCTTTATAAGTAGGGCCTGTAGATTGTTGGTAATGGCTCAGTCAGTGATGCCCCATGTCCATTTTCATTCCACTTTGTTCTGCAGCAAGGTATTATTTTTTTCCTTCTTTCTACAAATATTTATCAAGTCATACTATGTGCCAGATGCTATGCGAGGATCGGAGAGGAAGGAGAATAAAAACAAATGTTACCCTTCTCTTTCGCTTGCACAGAGTGAGACAAAACACCACAAATTCAATAACCATAAAGCAAATGGAAAACATAAGTATAAAAAAATGTTACAAGGTGGGGTACATGATGCTGTAAGAAGGCCAATTTACCAAAAATCAATTTGAGAAAGCCAATTTGCCAAAAGTCAATTTTCCAAATCACTGATTCACTGAATTCCCTAACAGACAATTCGTTGAAAGGTTAAGTTGCCAAAAGTCAATTTCTAGAAAATCAATTTGATGAAAAGTAGTCTGCCATATCACCATTTCACCAAATGACCAATTCACTGAATTATTGAGAAATTGTTGAAGTCTCCATTTCATAGAAGTTTTGATGTATTCTGTCATGACAGCTCTTTAACAACTTCGACTGTATCTGGGCTGAATGTCAATTTCACATTTTCACATTTCAAATGCTAAGTCCTCACCCAATGATCCCGATTCCAATGTGAGCAAATTATGTCTCCTTCAGTACAGTGTGCTTTCTCAGACTTCAGCTTCTGCCTATCTCTAACACTGCCAGAAAGACAGCTGCAATGTACCATCTCTGATCAGGATGATAAACTAATCTGCAGATTGTCTGTTGCCAAATTGCTGTCAGCAGATTGGTCGTTTGTGGAACTCTCAGCTAAATGCTTCTCAACAAAATTAAGTATAAAGTCCACATGTTGAGAGAGAAGTACTCAAGTATGTGAAGAAGACTTCCTAAGGAAAACAAGTAACCGAACAGGTGCGAAGAATAAAAATAAGCATCCAAAAGAAAAATGGAAAATTTTTCTAAGCAAAAGAAATAACATATAGAACAGCCATTTGGAAGGGGAAGCACTGTAGTTACAAAGACTGGAAGAAAGACAATGTGTACAGAAAACCAGAGGTGGTACCATGTGAACTGAGGGTAGAAATACAGTTAGGGGCCAGAGACTGTTCTGTGCGTCAAGACCATGATGATTCCTGTCTTATTTCAGCTCTTGGAATCCTAAATACACTTTAACTAGAAAACGACATGATCAGATTTGTGTTTTGAAAAGATCATTTTTTAAGTAATACAGATTTTAAGTGGACTCAATTTTAAGGATGTGCTTGTACTGGATAATTTCTTACCTGGAAATTTCTTATTTTGGTAGTTTATGAGCAGTATGATAGTACCCAGACAAAGGACAAGTACCCAGACTGTAATGGATTACTTGCCAAGTTATTTAGGGGGTAGCAAAAATAGGATTTGTTATGGAGGTACTGCATGTATAGATGAAGAGGAAGGTGTCAGACAATTACTGTTTCTCTGCTTTGCATAGCTATATTGAGGTGCTGCTGCTAAAAAAAAAAATACTAGAAGACAGTCAGGCTTGCAGAACACTCTCTCACTGCTATAGATGTTCATATTTTATGCATTTTTTTTGTCTTTTGAGACAGGGTCTCCCTATAGCCCCAGCTGGCCTGGAACTCACTATGTAGACCTGGCTGGCCTTGAACTGACAGACATCTGCCTGCCTCTGCCCCCCGAGTGCTGGGATTAAAGGCTGTGCCACCACACCTGGCTTATGCATCTTTTAGAATATCTTCTTTCAAATTTTAAGCTATAGAGAAGTTAAATGTTTGGTTAAGGGTGTTTCATACTATTTGGTGCCTCATGTATATTGGTATTCAATAACCATAACATTTTAGAATATCTCTTATATATTCTTTGACAGTTTCATATATATATATATATATATATATACATCTTGATCATATGCACCCTTAACTCCCTGCTACTTCCCTGACACCCCTAAACATGCCCCCTACCACCTTTGTGTACTCTCCTTTTTTTCGTAACCTACTGTGTACAATTAGCCCACTGGAATGCTGACTGGCCTTCTTGGTTTTGACCTTTTACAAGTCTCATTTAGTAACCATAGCTGTTGTGAGTTCCTAAGTACAATCACCACGTCATATCCAGAAGATAGAATTTCACGACACTCCTCCCCACCCTGTAGCTCTTACATCCTTTTCATCCTCTCTTCCATGATGTTCCCTGAGCCTTGAGAGCTTGGTATAGGTGTCCTACTTAGGGCTGAGCACTCAACAGTATCTTATTCTCTCAACTCTCTGACCAGTTGTAAGTCTCTTCATTAACTGTTGCCTACTTCAGAAAGAAGCTTCTCTGACCAAGGATGAGAGCAGCACTAATCTATGAATATAAACAAATATTTAGAAGGCAACTTGACAACAAGCCTATGTTTAGTAAAACAAGAGTATTAGGTTCCCCTCTATAGCCCATGAGCTACTGAGCATGAGTTTTTGACCAGGTTTACAGTACCAGGCATGAACCCTCTCCTGTTGAGCAGGCCTTAAATCCAACCAGAAAGAGGCTGGTTACCTCCATAACCTTTATGCCATGGTTATACCAGTGGGCACAAATTGTGCCTGATGAGTCATATTGTAGCATGCAGGGCTCACTGCTGGGTAGTACCACTGATGACTTTTCTCCCCCCCATCAACCTGCATAGCATCGTCTAGTACTATGAAAATTAGATAGTGGTGTGGAAGTTTTCAGGTCAATTTCAGCTTAATTTCTCTACTTCCTGTAATTCAGGTGTATTGTATCTTCAGTAATAAGGACTTACCTTCTAGTTGTGGTGAGCAACCAAGAACAATAGCAATACCTTGTGTTGTTTGGGGGCTTCTGGGGCTTCCCTAACCAATAACTTGTAGGGAGATATCCTACACCTGATACTGAGATTTTTTTTTTCATTTAGTAATTGTCTTTCTAGGGGAAGCATTGTCTACCTGCACAGAGCATCTGTGCTGTAACTCCCTTTTGTTTATTTGTTAAATAACATGGGTGGGGGAGTGACTCTTGAAGTCCCACACCTAGATGAGGAGCTATTTGCAATTTATGGCCACTAGTAGAGAGTCCATTTTCTTCAAGAATATGGCTCCTGAGTGCCTACCTTGATCCAGTAAATGACCCTACATCCATGCACATATTTGCAGCACTAAATGGACTCAGTGGTTTAAAAAAAAATCACACATGAAATTGAGAAGGAATAATGGTGAGGGTATAGGGGAGAAATTGTAAGGGAGGGAACAGAGCATAAACTTAAAGCACATTATATGAATATATGAAATTCTCAAAAAATTAAAAGGCAGTGAAATACACACAAAAAAAAAATCTGTGTTTCAGAGGATTGAGGACTAAATGAAGTTTCATTGGGAAACGTTTAGAACAATGCCAAGCTCATGTATTTAAGTATTGCTATTATTAATTTATTATTATAATCAAGGAATAGCTATCATTTACAAAGTGGATGTATGGGGCAGACACAGGCAGAGTGCATTCCATGATCTAATTTAATTATCCAAAAGTTCTGTGTTCTGTTTTTGGGTAGCTGTTTCCTCTAGATTGAAACATTCACTCAACTTTCCTTCCACAATCCCCTGCACCCTTCCTTTCCAACTTGGGCTGAGTGAAATGGCTCCCACAAAGAAGGGTGGTGAGAAGTTCTGCCATCAAGAAAATGATGACCCAGGAACATACTATCAACATTCACAAGCTCATCCATGGAGTAGGCTTCAAAGAACGTGCCCCTCCCAGGACACTCAAAGACATCCAGAAATTCTCCATGAAGGAGATGGGTACTCCAGATGTGCACCTCGATACCAAGCTCAACAAAGCTGTCTGGGCCAAAGGAATAAAGAATGCTCCATATCGTCTCTGTGTTTGTGTGTCCAGAAAACATAATGAGTCTGAGGATTCACCAAACAAGCTGTATACATTGGTAACCTATGTCCCAGTTAGCACATTCAAAATCTACATTCAACAGGATGAGAACTAACTACTGAGAGTCAAATAAAGTTATAAAACTGACAAAAAAAAGAAGAAAGAAACATTCACTTCATGGAGGGTTGGGAAGGCTTACACAACAGACAAGCAAGTCACAGCACTCAGATAGTCAAAACATACAAGATTCAAAAGGCTACCCCTCAAGTGGGAGGGATGAGAATCATCAGTGTTGGAGCTGCCTGCAAATTGTGTATGGAACTCCGGTAATACAGATTTTATGAGTTGCCACCCACACTGGAGTGGGACCTTTACATGACACAGGTGCTGAAGTCACCCATGCTCCTGTAAGTAACCCAAATAGATTCCTTGATTCACCAACCTAAACTCAGATGGAATAATTTCTTTGGTCTATCACTTTCCTCTCTGTCTGGGGTGAAGAGAAATAGGCTCCCCAGGAAATGTAATGCAGAATTGGTTTATCACCATTTTATATGTGAGAAGGCTGAAGTGTAGGGCTTTAGTTTCCCAGCACACATGGCTCATCACATGTGTTGAATTTTACACCTGAGTGACAAGACTCCCCGTTGATGCCATGCTACACTATCCTATCCTATCTTCTAAAAAGTCCATTGGGAAATTTTTAAACTAAGGAAAATTAGCTCTCTGTTTTTTTAACTCTGTTTTTCAGAATGTAATGAGTCTTTGATATTCTACTGAGCATAGCCTCTGTGCTGCCCTAGAAAGAGCTGGTATATTCTCAACAAATAAAACAAAACTAGAATTCTGGGGAAACTAGAATTTTGCTTTTCTTCCTGTGTTTATAAACTGTGCAAGCTATTTCACTTTCTCATTTCTTTTTTATAAAGAACAACAGAGTTCAGCAAAGCAAAATAAAAGGTACAAGTCAACTCTATCAACTTGACCAATAGCACTAGGTTAGACTAACAAACATATATGGCTGTCACCTGGAGGATAAAAGAGTATTGGTTTGATCTGAAATTAAATTTAGAAATGAAATTAGCATGCCACACTCTTTATTACATAAATGACTATTATAAGCCATAGTCACTCAATTTATTCTTATCCCATTTTATTTGTTAAGGACATTGAGGTAGTCGAGGCACATATTCCACAACAGGATTCTTTCAAACAATCCTAAACCTAGTGTATGAGAAGTTTTTACATTTACTTCCATTTCTTCTGAAATTTCTCAGTATTCTAAGGGAAATAAATCAGATTCAATGAGGTATTGGGGTCCACCAAACACTAAAGAAATGACAAAAATATTACCTCAGAAATACATAAGAGGGGGGCTAGAGAGATGGCTAAGCAGCTAAGAGAGCTGGATGTTCTTGAAGAAGACCAAGGTTCAATTCCCAGAACCCACATGGTGACTAACAACCATAATTCCATTCCAGGGGTATCTGATGACCTCATCTGGCCTCCACAGGCATTGCATGACATGATTGCATGCTCATAGATGCAGGTCATACACTCATATACATAAAAATAATAAATAAAGCAGTTAAAAAAAGAAATGCAGAAGGAAACTTTGGGACCTGTGTCTTTCCAACAGGAAATTTTATTTTAAAATTCAGATGGTTTTTATACATCCCAAGGAACTAGCAGTCATGTGGGATATGGCAGTCGCTTACAAAGATTTAGGGTACAAAGAAGCAGGACATTTAGTCTGTTAGTTGGCGCCAGAAGGATTCTTAAACTTTTACTCAAGGTTATCAATGTCCATCCAGTAATTTATTGGCCACAATATTTTCTTTCTTAGAGCTAAGAGCATGGTGAACTTTTAGCTTTTAGCTCAGGAGTATACCTTAACCTGGCCTAATCTCTTAGCCAGGGATAGCTGAATTATTTGTTCAGGACAAGGAGATGAGCTGAGGGTTATTGACCAAAATGCTTTTCCACACAGCAGGGAGCCTGTACTTATGACCAGGCTGCTTCCTCCTGCCAGTCTAGCGGTATTCTGCAAGACAGGGATTATCAGAGCCACTGTTTTCAGTGCCCCTCCCTTTGGCAGAGAATGCAGCCTGGACCTATAAGTTTTAGGCTCACTTCACTCTAGGGCCTTGTATCCTGGTTTCCTACAGCTGCCCATAAGGAGCTTGTATCATCCTAGCACACAACAAGACAACCACTAACCATACAAGTTTAATTGTGGCAAGTGCTAGAAACACAGGACACTATGGGGATATTTTATAGACTAATTGGCTCATTGCATGAAGATGTCCCCTGAAGATGGGTGTGATGGCTAATTCAGTTTGATTAGATTACCTAGGCTATGTCTGTGAGGCATTTCTAAAGACAGTAAGATCCTGAGGACTCTCACCTAATAAAGGGATTTGTCAAGTGTTGGATCACTAATACAATATGAAGGTGTTAATAGGACTTGATGAAGGAAGAAAGTGGGTACTTGCGGAGGAAAGTAGACTACTGGAACATGTCCCTGAGGGCTTTAGCTGATGCTGAGGCCTTCCTGGACTCCCTCTCTCTGCTTCTTATATGCTGTAAGGTGGGAAGCCACTCAACCCTTCTCCCACGTCCATGGACCAAAACCTCTTAAACTGTGAGACAATAACTCTTTTCTTTTTTGAAGTTGCTTATGCCAGACATTATGTCACAGTGACAAAAAGTAACTTAAACTTAGAGACATCTGAGTTGATACCTGAATGAGTTAAAAGGCTGGAGTAAAGGAACCAGGAGAGAAAATATCCATGGTGATTTATAAAGAAAAGTACTTAAAGCTAGCACAGTGTTGAAGAGCTCATCTAAATGGCCAGAAAGACTTACTGCCAGATGTCATCATTTTGTTTCTATGACCTCTCCAGCCATGGGTATTTGGCTAGATTTACAGTACCAAGTTTGAATTCCTTCCTATTGAGTGGGCCTTAAGTTGACTTGGAAAGCTGCTGGTTATTCCCAAGATTAAAATGCCACTGTTGTGCCACTGGATATTGTGCTAGGGTAGCCACTGTTCTGGTTTGCAGGCTTTACAGCTGATTGCTTTTCTCCCTTGGTAGCTTACATAGTACCTTCTGATGCTATGAGAGCTAGTCTTCAGGAAAGAGGCTTCCAGGTCAGTTCCAGCTCAATTTGTTCAAGTCCTATGTCCGAAGTGTGTGTGCCTTAAGCAATATCTTACCTTCATGTTCTGGGAGGCAACCAAGGGCAATGGCATGAGCCTGTGTGTGTGTGTGTGTGTGCGTGCGTGCGTGTGTGTGTGTGCGTGTGTGTGCTGTTTTTGTACTTGTTTTGCTTTTGAGAGAGTCTCACTATGTGGCCCTGGCTGGCCTAGAACTCACTATGTAGACCAGGCTGTCCTTGAACTCACAGAGATCTGTCTCTGCTCCAAATATTTGGATTATAGGCATGTGTGCTGGATAGCTTTAGTGTCAACTTGACACACCTGGGTTGAGGGAGCCTCAATTGGGGAATTTCCTCTATTGGACTGACCTGTGGCCATGTCTGAGGGCATCTTCTTGATGAGTGATGTGGGAGGGCCCAGCCTACTGTGGGTGGTACCACCCCTGGGCAGGGGTGCATAAGAAAGCAGGCTGAGCAAGGGCCAGGGGAGCAAGCCAGTAAGCAGCATTCCTCTATGGCCTGTGCTCCAGCTCCTGCTTCCAGGTTCCTGCCCTAAGTTCCTACCTTGGGCTCCCTGATGAACTGCGACCTGGGAGATGTAAGACAAATAAACCCTTTCTTCCCCAAGTTGGTATTGGTCAGAGTATTTTGTCACAGCAATGAAGAACAAACTAGGTCAGCATGTGTCACCATACTTGGTGTAAGCCCATATTATTTTGGAAGTATCTTGGACTCATGACCAACAACTTGAAAAGAGTTTTCCCATGCCTAGCACTACGGTTTTGTTATATAGTCTATGGCCCTGGGGGGAGCATTATGAGTGCGGCATAACTCCACTTAGTATATATTATACATTATATACAATTTTAAGTAAGCGTATACACTAATGTTCCCTACGGCTTTTTTCAAGCATCTTTGAAGTGCCATCTCTTCTCTTACAAGTGAACTTCGTGGTCTTGGCAAAGTGAAATCCTTCCTTTTGTGTACTAGAACTTTTTTAACCTATTGAAGAATAGTCTTAGCAATTAACTTTTTTCTTCTCTGTAATATCAATAATTTTTCCTCCTCTAATTTTATCCAGTAGCCAACAAATCTACTTTTCCTCTTAAAAATTCAGTTAATACTATTCTATAGTTGCCATCCATTTTTCTTTCCCTTTGACAAACTTTCATGGAATGATTACCTATCATTGTAGTCACCAATTTCCTTCCCAATTTCTCTTAAGCCTACAATTGGATTTGAATATTCACTACTCTTTTAAGCACTTTTTTTGGCATTTAAAAAAATTGAGGGGGATTTATTTTTATATGTTTCAGTGTTTTGCCTGAATGTATGTAAGTGCACTGTAGAGACCCCTCCCTCTTTGTCCCTTAAGGACAATAGCACTCTGCTCACTAATAGTTAACAGGCTCCTGGCGCATGCCTCACTAAGAGTTAACAGGCTTCTTCAGACTTTTTGATGTGGAGGCTTGAGGAGGGAGTAGTCTGCTCCCGGGATGCCAGGAACAGATCTATTAGACAGCTGTTTCTGGAATGCGAGGACAGCTTGCTTGCCACCCTCCACTTTATGGTTCTGCATACATCAAAGGAGGTCTATTATTGACCCAGTGGCCACAGCCTTGGGAGCTCTGTGCTGCTTTCTTACTATAATGATGGGGAAATTCCTATATGTTTTGCACTGCTTGAGCACTTATCATATGTAAACTCTGTGTGAACTTCAAATACCAAGCTTCCAATAAAGACTCTCAGGAGGGTAGTGAAAGTTCTCTTGAGCTGGCACAAGCTGACAGTCTCCTGGTGGGATTTCAGTTTTGGGGGAATGGACACTCTGATGGGCATCTACAATGCACCATATGCATGCAGTGCCCACAAAGGCCAGAAGAGGGTGTTGGATCCCTGGGAACTAGAGTTACAGATGGTTTTGAACCACCACACAGGTACTGGGAACCAAACCCAGGTCCTCTGGAAGAGCAACTGCTTTTGTTTTTTTTTTTTTTTGAGACAGGGTTCCTCTATGTAGCCATAGCTGGCATGGAATTCACTATGTAGACCATAGTGGCACTGAATTCAGAGATCCACCTACCTCTGCCTCTTCAGTGCTATGATTGAAGATGTATGCCACTACACCCAGCTTCAAGTACTTATATTAATGTTAAACCCAGAAGTCAATTCTCGGTTTCCTTGTTAAACTATTTAGCAATACGTGACATGCTCTTCCTCACATGGCTTCCAGTATCATACAACCTAGGGTTAATGTTCCTCCTACCTCATTGTAGCTCCTCAGCACTTAGGTTGTTTCCTTTTTGATATGGTCTAAATGTTGTATCCTTCTGTGATACTTAATATTAGTTTTCAACTTAACAAAATTGAGCATCACCATGGAAACAAACCTCTAGGTATATCTGTGAGTTTCCAGATGTGTTAATTGAGGTAGGAAGACCCACAATAACTAGGGGCAGTGCTATACAATGTCCTGAGTACTTCAGTGAGGCTGAATACAAATATAATGGTCTAGGGCTGGAGAGATGGCTTAGCAGTTAAGAGCACTGGCTACTCTTACAGATGACCCAGGTTCAATTCCTAGCACTCACATAGTAGCTAAGAACTGTCTATAACTCCAGTTCCAGGGGAGTCCAACACTGCCTTCTGACCTCCATGAGCATTGCACAACATGGGTGCACTTACACACATGAAGGCAATACATTCATATACATAAAATAATAAAAATTTTAAGCAATGTACTAATTTGTTTGGTAGAGGAAATTCCAAGACAGGATAGCATCCAGGCTGTGAAATGGCTACTTCTTACTGCACTCATCCAGGTCTACAGTCATAGCAAGCAAAAGAGTGAGTGTAAAAATATGAAAACTGAATTTGAGCAATAAAAAGAGTATGAGAAAGTTTAAATTTATAAACAAGGCAGGTTTAAAAGCGGCTCCAATTGTTAAAAGAATTAGTACCATTAAAGAGAAACCCAGCACTCTGCACAGGGACAACAGGAAAGGTAAAATGAAAGACCCTACACATCGAGGGCATGATGTGAAAATGCAAATTCATTTGAGAAAGCCTAAACTGAGAGTGCCACTGATGAGGGTTCTCTGCTCAAAAATAACCACCTAGGACCAGGCATCATGGCAGATACCTTTAAGCCCAGCACTCAGGCAGAGGCAGGTGGATTTCTGTGATATCAAGGCTAGCCTGACTGATATAGCAAGTTCCAGGCAAGCTGGGGCTACAGGGAGATCCTATCTCAAAAACCCAATAAAATTAATAATAATATTAATAAGTAACCACCTAGGAAAGTGTTTCTCCAGGGTCATCACACAAAGTTCAAAATAACTCTAGTCCAAGAGGGCCGGGTTATATCCAGAATTGAAAACAGAATTTGGCAGCACCATCCATGTGGTACTGGTTTTGCAGGCTTGAAAGATGCAAGACTGAGGGGGTCTTCAGCCATGATTCCAGAGAGTTGCTGAGGCCCAGCAATGTGTAATAGGGTTGGAATGCCTGTAAGGTGGCCTTAGGAGGCCACTAAGTCAATGTGTGAAGGTGAGCCTATGTTACAAATGGAGTTGGAGATGCCAGAATTGTGGGAAGTCTGCTGAAGAAGGTTACAGGCATGGAGTGGAGCTGGCCCAGTGGAAAGGCTATGTGTGCTGCTGGAGAATTGTGTGACATTCCTGGGGAAATGTGAACAAATGTCTACTTACCCCACATAGGGGTAACATAACAACAGACCAAAGTAAAGTCTCCAAACTCCACCAAAGCCCACCCCAACACGGGGTTCATAAAAACAGGAACCCTGGAGCACCTGCACAGCATGCAGGCAGCCCAAGGCACTGGAAAGGGTCTTTTTCAGTTTGTCTGAGCCTTTTCCAGGCAGCTTGGTTAGTCTCTCCTAGGCAGTTCAGCTGGTGAGAATGGCTCTCAGCAGTCCTTAGGACTTAAATATGCTTGGTGAGGGAGGGGCCTAGTGAATCTGGTCAGTTTTAGGGACTTCCTGGAGCTATTGAATTGTTTAGGAAACTAAAGTTAATGAGCTTCCCTGCAGAATGGAATGTTTCACCACTCCCTTAGAACAGCCAGTTGTTTTACCTCCCTTTTAATATTCTGAATCTTAATGAGCTTCCTTCCCAGATGAAATGTTTTATCTCAGAGGAAATTGCTTCATAAGACTCTATCCCTTCCTCTGTCTCTTAAATTCATTCCGCCCCCTCTTCTGCAATGTTCCCTGAGCCTTAGAGGGGGGTGATAGAGACATCTATCTAAAACTAAGTATTAAACCACTATCCACAGCAATAGTCACTTGTTCTCAGGAGTTTTAATGCATCTCTGGAGTATACCATCATTTGTAAAAGACGTTTCCTCCCATAACAGATTGCGGCTGATAAATGTTTAGAAGGTAGTCTGATAGGAACACCACGTCCATCTAATGAAACAATAGAGGTTGCTTCCCTGCTGGGGCCTATGTCAGCACCCCCCAACACATACACACAACTGGTCACAGGTTTTTGCTCTGGCTTATAGTACAAGACATAAACTCCTTCTTTTGTAGTAGGCCTTAAATCCAATTGGAAAGCCATTGATTGCACCCATGAGAGTAGTGCCACTACTTCACAAGCAGGTACATACTACCTGCCATTCTGGTACTGCAGCACACAGGGCCCACAGCTGAGCAGGAATGTTGGTGACAGCTCTTCCCACCAGCCTTCATGGTACCTTCTGGTTGATTTCATCATGTTCTGTACTCACAATGTGAGGTGTCCAGCAACAGGGTCTTACTGTCCAGTTCTGGCATATAACAAACAGCAGTACTGTGCTGGATAGCTTTAGTGTCAACTTGACACACCAGGGTTGAGGGAGCCTCAATAGGGGAATTGCCTCCATAGGACTGGCCTGTGGCCATGTCTATGGGGCATTTTCTTGATTGTTGAGTGATGTGGGAAGGCCCAGCCCACTGTGGGTGGTGCCACCTCTGGGCAGGTTGCTCTGTGGTGTATAAAAAAGCAGGCTGAGCACATGCCTGGGAAACAAGCCAGTAAGCCACTTTTCTC
>NW_008347042.1:4924925-4930016 GCF_000622305.1 Nannospalax galili
CTGTGCTCCAGCTCCTGCCTCCAGATTCCTGCCCTGAGTTCCTACCTTAGAACAGTTCATCCCTGATGAACTATGACCCAGGAGATATAAGCTGAATAAACCCTTTCCTCCCCAAGTTGGTATTTGTCAGAGTACTTTGTCACAGCAATAGAGAACAAACTAGAAAAAGTACCAATAGTCTTTATGCTTTGTGGAGCCTCACATCCTTCACTGTCCAACAGCTCATAGGGAGGTAGCCCACCCCTGGCACTGGAATTTTCATTCAACAACCTTATGGGCTCTGGGAGTTTCCTTTTCCTCCCATATAGAGTACTCTGATTTAAAAATCTTCTACTGTTGTTTTAACAACCCATGTTTTCTTTCAATCAGCCCAAGTTCAGTAGGATTGTAAGGTATGTGACAGTACCATTGCACCTGGTTGTCCTCAGCTCAGTTCTATACATCAGTGTTTGTAACATGGCTACCCCTATCACTATCAATTCTTTGTGAACACCCACACATGCTTATTTGGATGAGATCCTTGATGGTGGCTTCACCTGCTGTTCACTCGCATGGAAATGTATATAACAGGCCTGTGGCAGTGTTCATACAAGTAAGAGCATACCTGCATCCCTCACTGACAGGCAGAGGCCCTGTGAAGTCCACCTTACAATCTCTCATAGAACAGGTGAATTTATGTAAATGCCCCATCAGAATATCCATCTATGGAGGATGTAATCAGGAGCAGGCCTCACATGTTTGGACAGCATGAAAAAAATATTAGAATATTTCACAGTAATGTCAGCATCCTTAGCTATTTTCCAACCTTTGTTGGCCCGCTATGGCCAGACTTTTTAATACCTATTGTCCCCACAGTGGCCAAGTCAGCAACTACCAGTGCTCCTTTTCCCAAGGGGCCATCCATAAAATGAGGCCTCTGAATAGAGCCCAATTGTCAGTACAGATCATCATAGGCCAAGCCCTATGAGTTGTTATTCTCCATATGGCTCTTATCTCAATCTATTGGGTACTTTCTCTTCTTTTTTCCAGCTACATGGTGTCTGTGTTCATTTGTACTGCTTCAGCCGCACATTCCAGTTTGGTGCTCCTACTCCCATCATCTGTGTATCAGGCATTTGCAGTGATGGATCGTGTCCCTTCCAGCACTTTATCTGGCTTAGCTGTTGGCTCAATTACTGGAGGATGCTCAGTGGCTTTAAAGAACACTGGCCCTAGGACACTCTGCATGGTATTGGTACTAAGTTTTTCAGATACCACACCATGTTGCTGTAAATATGTGTGTCACCCTTGTAGAGTTTGATTCTGTGCCACACCAGAAAGACTTTGTCCAGAAGGCCTTCAATACAACCCTTTAATTGATAAGCTGTGTTTACCATTACTGAGGTGCCACTGGGTTCTCCCTGTTTCAATGCTTCATATACAGCTAACAATTGCTGTTCTAGTGCTATATACTGAGCTTCTTTCCCTTTCCATGACTTAGACCAAAACTCTATTGGAACTGTTTGCACAGATTGTTTTTGCCATAATCCTCAGCTAAAGCTTTTTGAACTTCTGGTGACTTCTAACATGAAGGTTCACTGGGGTAGTGGAGCGCACAGCTCCATCCTCATTTCTTTAGGTGCACCTGTATGTCTTTTAGATGCTTTTCTAATTTGGTAGAACACTCAGAGGTTAGTATTATGTCATCTATGTAATGAAACCTTTTTACAGAGAATGGACAGAATACAAAGGCAAGGTCTGAGGCTATGATGCCATGACAAACAGTGGGACTCTGAAGGTAAACTTAGGGGAGTAGGCTAAAGAGCCACTGTTGACCATTCCAGGTGAATGCAATTTGGTCTTAGGATTTAGCAGCTAAGGTAGTACTAAAAAATACACTAGCAAGGTCAAAGACAGCGGGGAAAGATCCCATTATTTATTGCAGTTGTTTGGTCAGAAGAGCAAAGTTGGACAAAGCAGCATAGATGGGGGAACTGTTTTACTCTGCTCTCTATAACATACATTCTCAAGGAGGCATCCTCCTTCTTCACAAACCATACTGGGCTGCTGAAAGGGCTCTTGACTGATCAAATAATCTCTGCTTTAGTTCCTTGATCATTTCTATAATTTTATCAAATCCCCACTGTTTGATATTCCCTACCCTACAACTTTACAACTTTACAGGTTTCCATTTTCCATAACTATGTATGACTGCCTTCACAGTTTGTACTCAGGCAAAATTCTCCAATGGTGGTATACAGAGTAAGCCCCAACATGTGCTACCCCCAAAATGCTCTCTTGTAGCTGGGAAATGCATATCCCATACTCTTGGGGGCTAGGATAATTGCCCACCCCCAGGATAAGTTGAATGCTTTTTTAACTATACTGTCTTATCCCCACATACATCCACCGTTGTCCATTGTCCTTCATGCTTTTGGGGTTGCCATGAATTAAGGTACACTGAGCACCAGTATCCATCAAAGTCCAAGTGTTTTCTACATTAGTAGGGGACCAGTAAATCTGTAACTCAACATGGGGATTCAGTTGCCATATATGGCCTTCACTTGTAGGCAACCTAGACCATTCTGTCACAGAATTGACAGGGGTGCCCCCCACCATGATCTCCTTCCTCTATAGCAGGGGGTGCACTGAGAATCACTTGTACCTCCCTCTCTTCTGTTTCCTTTAGCCTGTTGGTGAACTGCTGCTCAGGCTTTAATGCCTTCCAAAGATACAAGAACAGCATTTGGCTTTTCATCATTTTCCCCCCTAGGAACTCCAGTTGGGCATAAATTGTGCCACGTTTGCTTTCAAGCAACTCATGCAGAACCCATTGTCTGTTTTTCCCTCATCGCCTTCTGGGTGTTACAGTGCCTTATGAACATGATTTACATGCTGGTCTAACTCATTCAAGTCTGCCAAGATTCTCCTACCTCACATGTCCCACCATGGTCTCTACAAAGTCCTATACTAGTCTCGTGGTCTCTGCTGATTAATCTCTTCCTTAACTCCCCTGAGAGTATAGGCCTATTTGGCTCAGTGACCTGGGCATCAAATAATGCCTCTCTCATGCTCAATTTCCTAAATAATTCCTGTCCTTCCTCTGTCTCCAAATCCCTGATATTCATGGCAAACTTAACTGAGAGTAACCAAGTGTCCCTAATGGCCTGTAACAGCCGAACCACAGGGACTGGTGTTCCTCATATTGCCTTGGGTTATACAGCCTTTGTCTTTATTGTCCTGTTTTTCTGCTTCTAGAGCACTTAGATTGATCCCATCTGCCTCCATGTCCCACAGCCTCACAAGCCAGGTTACTTGTTTAAATGTCTCTCCCAATTCAAGCAGTTCAAGTGCTGAGTAATCCCAAATATATTAGTTTCTTGTGCCAGACCATTGCTAAGGCCTTCATCTACATGCCAAATCATGGATTTTCCATGCTTCTCTATTAAAGGTCTAACCCGAGGGCTTCTTCAGTTACTTCTACTGTGTGCTCTTCTTCCTCATTCTCTGATTCTTCCCATGGATTCCAAATTTTTAGAACCCAGGAGGGCCCTTTAGCATAGCTCTAACCTGTATCCTTTTTTCCTTTTGCCCCACCCCCAGCAAGCCAGCACCTCCATTTCATCCCCTTTTATCTAACTTATCCACCAACTTGGAGGCTAATGTGGAGGACACTACCTACATCTCCTTTTCTTGTTGTAATTCCTGCCTTACACAAGTGAGTTCCCGCCAAGCAGCCATTATTTTCACATCTAATTACACATAGAAGTTACCATGCACCCTGTGCAGCAGCCTGCCAACACTGTCATCCCCTACATATTACTTTTAGAAGTTGGAAATCTTACTTTAAACCTTCATCTGTCCTCAGGGCATTGCCATACTCATCAAGTAGGCACACCAGCCCATACCACATAGAAGAAAACTGCCACCAGGGATACCCCACTTCACCTCCCAAGAGCTCAGCCTTAGATACAGATCTTATCACCCATAACAAAACCATGCAACCACTGCCACAGAAAAAAATAATAATAAAAGGCACACCTACTCCAGATAGGAAAAAGAAGACCATATCAGGATGTTCCCCAAAAATGTTCCACCCTCTGGTTGCTCAGCCTTGGTTGCATGCCTTGCTACCTGTAGCCGATACAGTGCAATCACTCCTCCACAACTCATCTTTAGTACTGTTGATCCCTCTTTGGCGCCAATTATGTTGTGTGATACTACTCCTAGGGACAATGACAGTCCAAAGTAAGGATACCACCAAACTCCAAAGTGGTGAACCAGTGAGTTTTGTTGGGGTTACTTACAATAATATGGGTGAGAGGTTGCTTACAGGAGCAAAAATGACTCAAAGACAGCTGGATCACTGAAGCCCACCCCAGTATGGGTGATGGCTCACAAAAAAAAAACCCAAAAAATGTCCCCGACCGCTTTCCGTCTCGCCGGCAAGAACGACGCGGGAGGACAAGTCAGGATCCTTCTGCAGCAGTTTATTTCATAAGCCTCTTACATAGCATACTAAGGATGAAGACCGAAGACGCCGAGAAGTGGGAGAGCTGTTGCTTATATAGTCTAAAGGTCCCATCTATGACGTATAAGAAGCGGATTGGTTGCTGGAGATCACGCCACGGGAGGAGGCGAGGGAGAGCAGGCTCTTGTGCACGCCCCTTATGGGTGCAGCAGGATGTTTACTATTAAGAAGGTCCGGATACCGGCGCCATCTTGTAATGGCGGCGGAGGCTGTGGCTCTCCACACACATCATGGCTTTTGGTGGTGACAACCTTGTGCATGTCAGGATGCTGAGCAGCATCTGGCCATCTGACCACTGGATACCAGAAACATTTTTCACCCTAGTCATGAGAAAAATGGCCAAAAGTCCTCTGGAAGGCAGCCACTCTGGGCAGGAATACTTTTATGAGAGAAGCAAAATGATAAAGTTGATGAGTATACATAGTAGGAGTAGACTTAGAGAAGTTTCATCTGCCAGTAAATATAACAGTTGCTTCCAGATTCCACTATTCTAAATAATAATACAATATTTGTATTTTATTATTTTCAAGCAAGAAGCTAACCCTTAACCTAACCCTAATTATTAACATGATCATAGCCTA
>NW_008347042.1:4934649-4942800 GCF_000622305.1 Nannospalax galili
GCACTGGGTTCTTATATTCCAGTGGCCTGTATCTATTTTCTTCATAATTTGCTGCTTGTTCTTCTAATTCTATCTCTTCTTCTGGGCTTAAACTGCTCTCTTCTAACTGCAGAGCAGCAAGTTCCCTTGTGGGGTATAAATACCCCTTTGGTAAGTTTCTTCCCTGTCTAAAACCTGTTACTTGGTTTCTTGCTCCGTCCTTTTCGACAGTGCTCTCTCCCCTGCCTTCCTCTGGCTTACCGGGAGGTCCATTTTCACTTTGGGCCCTATTTTCTTTTGCACGTGCTCCCATCCTTTCACTTCGTTCGGTTTCTGATAGGCTGTCCTGGAGATCCTCTAGAATTCCAGCAACCTCCATAACATCCATACCTCTCCGAACCTACCTGCAGTTCTGAATCCTCCTCCTGTATTGGAGGGGTCTTCGGGCGGCGCCAGCGATGTTGATTCCCGGGTTTCAGCACCAGCTGTCCCCAACCGCTTTCCGTCTCGCCGGCAAGAACGACGCGGGAGGACAAGTCAGGATCCTTCTGCAGCAGTTTATTTCATAAGCCTCTTACATAGCATACTAAGGATGAAGACCGAAGACGCCGAGAAGTGGGAGAGCTGTTGCTTATATATGCCCTAAAGGTCCCATTTATGACGTATAAGAAGCGGATTGGTTGCTGGAGATCACGCCACGGGAGGAGGCGAGGGAGAGCAGGCTCTTGTGCACGCCCCTTATGGGTGCAGCAGGATGTTTACTATTAAGAAGGTCCGGATACCGGCGCCATCTTGTAATGGCGGCGGAGGCTGTGGCTCTCCACAAAAAAACAAAAAACCCAAGCACCCTGCATGGTCTGCAGGAAGATAAAAGGGTTGGAGAGTCTTTTCCAGGAAGCTCAGTTCATCTTAGCCTCTTTCAGGTGGCTCAGCTGCTCTGAAGGTGTCACTCAGCAGTTCTTAGGGACTATGCTTGAGGGAGGAGGGACCTAGTGAATCCAGTCAGGGATTTCAGGGACTTCCTAAATCTATTGAGCTGTTTATTTTCAGAGCTTAAGGAGCTTCTCTGAAGGATGAAATGTTTCACTTCCCCTTAGAACAGCCTGTTGCTTCACTTCCTCTTTAGAATGTCCTGATTTTTACCTTTTTAATATCCTTTTGATTTATTACCCTCTTAATATCCTGCATCTGAGAACTTCCTCCAAGATGGAGTATCTTATCTCAGAGGAAACTGCTATACAACAAGAGATGGGACTACACAAGCCCCAGATGCCCAACATAATGTTTCAGAATTTGGTGTTTACCCTGCTGAGTTCTGGTCTTGCTTTGACATGATCTTTCCTTGCTATGCCCTCATTCCTCTCTTTTACAGTAGAAATGTTACTGTGTGTATGTAACTTGTGTTTGGATTGTACAGGGACTCACAGTTAAGAGATTTCTTGAGTCTCAGAAGACTTCGCACTTACACTTTTTTATTGAGCTTTTGTAGATGTCATATAACAGTTCTTAATCAAATTTAGACCTCCTCCCCAATCCATACTCCCCACTCCCCTTCACACCAAATCTCATGTATTACACCATGCATGTTAAGTCCTATCTAGTCAAGCATTTGTACCTAGATGTCCTTCTGTGCAAATTCATTCACTGGAGTCTAGTCAGCCTATCTAGACATTGTAAGGAAGGCCTACTCTGCCTCACCCAGTAGTAATCAGTCCCCAACAGTTCTCAGACTAGGCTGGCCTGCACTCATTTCCCTCATTCCACTCTGGGCTCTTGACTGATTGAGTTGGCATGGGTCCTGAGTTTGATGCCACCATTGCCACAAGTTCACATGTGCAATCTTCCTGTGCCTGAAAGCCTCTGCTTCCCTATGTTCATGAACCAGCCCTACCTCTTAACAATCTTTCCACCCCCTCTTCCAAAATGGTCCCTGAGCCATGGGAGTGAAACGTTGCAAGTCAAATTTACTGCTGGGAGGCATGTGCTTGGCTTCCAGGTGTGCTGCAGCCCCCTCCTCCTGCTGTCCTTATGACCAACTGAGGAAATATTCCTCCAAACTATTTTTAGGGAATAAAAATATTTATTGGGTTTACTAACAGAGCATATGATGGCAGTGAGGAGTTACTTACAAAGGTATGGGCACCCTTGGGCTTTTCTTTTCCCTACATCTTGGCTGCAGTTTCCTAAACCTGCAGCTGCAAGTCCAAGATAGCAAAGATCCCTCCCCTTCTCTGACTGCTCCTGTGTCTATTCTTAGTCCCTCCCCCTCATGCAGTTAGGGGTGATTGATTGGGTGGGAGGGATGACTGTCTCCTTCTGCCCCTCCTTCCTACAGAGAGTCTTGTAATTAGTTTGAAGCAAACAGGTCAGAAGTTAGAGAAGAAGACATCTATCCATTTGCTTGCCAATCCGGCATGCCATGTGGAGGACAAGCTTATCCAAGAGACGTTTAAATGTAGGAATCCTATCTAGGGACACACATTCTGCAGTCTCTTATTCTTTAAAACATGGTCAGATGTGGCCTTCTGTATGTATCACATTTTGTTGTATAAGGAAGCTTCACTGGTGAGAGTTGAAGAATGCACTAGTTTTCTCTCTACTCCCCATTCCACTATGGTTCCATGAGCCTTAAGTATAGAGGTTCAACTGTAGATAAGTTACCTAGGACTGAGCATCTCTCAGACATATATTTTCTATGTCTGACCTGTTGTGGGATTCTTCAGTAACCTCCATATGTTGCAAAAAGCAGCTTCTTTGATAAGTGGTGTACGGTATACTTGTCTATAAATATAACGATCCATATTTAGCATATGGTAAGAAATTTCATTTTTTGAGAGATATGACAAAGATAGGGCTTTCTCTGTGATTTATGACCTCTCCAGCCATGTGTATTTGGCTGTGTTTACAGTGCCACCCATGAGTTCACTCCCATTAAGAAGGCTTTAAATCCAAATAGATAGTTGTGATTAACCCCCAGATAACAGTGCCACTACTGCACCAACAGAGGTAATTTACTGTGCCATTGTGGTTATTAGGCTTTAGGACTGGGTTGGACCACTGATTGATATTTCTCCCTTAGCAGCTTGCGTAGTATCCTCTAGAACTATGAGAGCTAGTCTTCAGGGGGAAGGCTTCCAGGTCAGTTCCTGCTCCATTGCTCCAAGTCCTGTGTCCAAAATATGTCCCGTCTTCAGCAGTAGGGTCTTACCTTCCAGTTCTGGGAGTTAACCACCAGCTCTGGCAATAGCCTGTGTTATTTTGGGAGTTTCTTGGACCACTCTGACCAACCACTCAAAGGGAGGTCTCGCCTGTCTGGCACTGTGTTCCTTGCCATACAGCCCCTAGGTATACATATCCACTAATGTTCAGACACCATATGTGCATTTCTCAGGGGGGTTCAGAGGTAACACATTTCCCTTTGGCTTCCCTAGCTCCCCAAGATCCATTCTTCTCTACTCTCTCCCCACCATAGGACCTCCTTCCTCCCTCCCCAGTCCAAGTGCCCCCATTATCTCCACCCTTCCCCCAACAACACCTGCCTCCCACCATCTCCCACTCTCCTGGTTCCCTCCTCCCCCACCATGGTCCCCTGCATGTCCCTCCCTCCTCCCCTCCCAGCCAAACACTCCCACTTTCCCCACCTCCCCCTGGTAACATCTGTTTGCACTTTTGAACAGTGTTTGAACTATTAAATAACTATAGAGACTTCTGAAGTTGAACAAAATATGTTCTTGCATTATGAGATGGCCAAGAGCCTATTGGGATGGGGGTGGAAGGCTATATCTTAAAAGCAACATGTTTAGGTGACAAGGGTTGGACTTGTGATGGCTAATATTGTCAACTTGACAAGATTTACTGTTACCAGGGAAACAAGCCTCTGGGCATAATGTGGGAGAGCTTCTAGATTGGGCTAATTGGGTTTATTCAGGTGGTAAGACCTATACTAATTACAGGCAGCACCATTCCATGGGCTAGGGTCCTGAACTACATATACAGAAGAAAGTGAACTAAGCACCCACATTCATCTCCTTCAACTTCCTGTATATGGGTGCAGTGTGACCAGTTGCTTCATGCTCCTGCCACCATGAGTTCCCCAGCATGATGGTTCGAGCCAAAATAAATCCTTCCTCCTTTAAGTTACTTGGGAAATTATGAGAGTATGAGGATGTAATGACTAGAGCAATTCCATTTTGTACAAAGTAGCCACCATAGACTTTAAAAATCAAAGAAGCAGCCAGCTCAAGGTCTGAACTTAGTTCCAGTAAGTCACTTCCCCCCAGAAGTTTGTTTTCTTTTTAGAAATATCTAACCACAGAAAGGAATATTGCCACATACATATTGCACCTGTGTTTCTTGCCCACCCAAGGGAAAATAACCTAAACAATAGCCTGTCTTTCTTGGTAATATGCTGAAATAACAATAATCAAAAAGCTACTTACTGTCAAGGTCTCTGTACATCTGATAAGAAAATGACTAACAATTCCTTGTTTGGGCTTCTGTAAATTAGCCTATTGCTACATTTAAGGGTCAGTGTGACCCCTCTGTCCTTGCAACTGCCAATACCACAGGAATGAAGCAGCTTTTGGTTTCTGCCTTTAAAAGACCCCCTACACACACACACACACACACACACACTCACACACACACAGCTTTACTGCAGTCTCCCTTATCTGGTCTCCGGAGACTGTCAGTCTTGCTGCAGCAATAAATTTGGCTAATTAAAATCTAAATTGGGTCTGGTGGTCTTTTTCCAGTGGTCTCGAACTCCATTAACAAGGACTCTGCATTCATAGGATTCGTGCCCTTGTAAAAGACGTTTAAATAAGCACCAGCCTCTCCCATCATGTAAGGATGCAGCAACCGTCTTTGAAGCAAAGAGGCCTGAATGGACATTGAATCTTCTGATGCCTTGACCTTACACTTTCAGCCTCTATAATAACAAGAAATACATTTCTGATTCTCAATAATAACAGAATACTAATGAACTAAGATACCCTCACCTCCTAAATATCTTAAAGCTGGAGCTCAACTTAGAACTACTTCTATTTCTCTTAGTGATTATGACCACCTCGTATCTGACATACCACTACACGCTGGCAACATTGAATTCTACATCCAACTTTAATTGTTCTCAAAAATTGAAGACTTGTACTCCCAAGTATAAAGCATCTTGGCTATCTAATAGATATCTAAATTTAATATGTAAAAAGTGAAGGTCATCTCCCCTCAACATGAGGCTTTATCATTCTAACAAATTTCAGTTAATGGTAACTCATCTGCCAAGATGTTCAGGTGAAAACCCTAGAGTCATTCTTCTTGTTTCTCATACATTCCATATTCAATCTAACAAATACTGTTAGTGCTATCTTTGAAATATCTCAGAATCCTAACATTTCCTACCATCTCTATTGCTAATGGCCTTTTCCAAGCAACAACCAATTATTTCCTGAATTAAGTAATCTATTTCTAATGTAACACTTTCTGCCACACTTGTTTTTTCTTACAAGATTTAGAATATCCTGTTTTTAACAATTTTATACTCATCACCTATCTCTAACACATACTAACACACAGGCAACAAAACCCACAAGCCACTCCCACCATCATTCTGAAGCAAATCCATAGCATCACTGTCTTCTATTATTTCACTCTAACAGACAAAGATTTTTTTAAAAAACTAACCACAATGCCATTATTATAACGTACATTTTTACTTTATGAATTTTAATTTTTCAACAATAGAACACCAATCACTTTCATAATATGCTTTTTATAGGTGTCCCTACTGCTACTGCCATTTAACAAAAGGAAATCAAATGTCATCAGATAGCCTCAGTTTTAATGTTTTTCATCATTTATAACATACTTTTAATATGAAAGTAGGGCTATAATTATCTGTGATTAAATGTATTTGTTTTAATCTCTACTTATTGAAGTGCTTAAAAGTACCAATGTAGACCATAATTTTTAATATCAAATCACAATTCATTATTTTTATTTTAATTATTTTTTATTATTCTTGAACAGGGTCTCACTCCATGACCCAGGCTGGTCCTGAACTCCTCAGGTGGCCCAGGATGGTTGAAACTCAGTGATCCTCCTGCCTCTTCCTCCCGAATGCCGGGATTACAGGTATGTACCACCACACTCAGCTCTGGCACAGTTTTTAATTGGAATTCAAATAAGATTGGCATACTGTCAATGCTTAATATGTTTCTTATATTTATATTAATATTCATTCTGTCTCTATTTCCCTCCCTCTTTCTCTTTCAGCTTTTCTGCTGAATAAAATAATCCGCGTATTCTGTATTTTGCCACTTTTTGGATTTTTCTGATGGTGTGCTTGGCATCTTGGTTCTCTGCCTCTTATATTGCCCATAAATCTGTCGATTGATCTAGATGCTTCATCAGAGCCAGAATTCTACACGTTTATTTTCCAGACTACATGATGGAATATACTAAGAATGTCCATCAGCAGGTACATGAAATATAGATGTCTCTTTATCTAATAAAAGTAGGTAAGAACCAGGCATTGTGATGCTTTAATCCCAGCACTCAGGAGATGGAGGCAGGCAGATCCCAGTGAGATGGAGGCCAGCCTGGTCTACAAAGTGATTTCCAGGCCAGCTGGGGCTACAAGGAGACCTTGTCTCAAAGAGAAGAAAGGAAGAAAGAAAGAAAGAAAGAAAGAAAGAAAGAAAGAAAGAAAGAAAGAAAGATAAGTGTTTAGTTCTTTCCTTTGCAGTGTTCCAAAACAAATATTTTAGCATTCCCTCAAAGAAAGATTTATGTCATTATGAATGGATTTTGAATTAGTTTAATAACTGGTATCATTGATGCTCAAACTGTAGCACATTTGAACATGAGTTTAAGTTGACTCCTAAATCCCGATGACAATCTGATAGTCTGAACTACTATGGAAAAATTCTTGGAAGACATAAGAGACCAAGGATTCACCCAGGTTAATTGGGCTAGTTAAATGGTCATTACATGCCCCCGGCCAGCGGGGTCTTCAACGTGGACCTGAGGAGAGAACCGACGAATGGAAGGACAAGAGACATGAGAAATGAGAGCAAGACAGGTGGTCTGATCAAGCTCTGAGGAGGAAGCGAAGCTAGGGGTGGGGAAATTTCAAGAATGAAGTAATCTGTAAAAGGGGGAAGTGTTGCTAAGGTTACTAGGGTTGCTGAACCACAGTGAGGCTACCGGTTTCTGAGAGACGGTTGCTTATCTGGTGCAACCTGAGGTGGTTTCAGTGTAATCTGACTTAAGCAACTGTTGGCTTTCTGAGAGATTATCTGGTGCAACCTGAGGTGGTTTCAGTGTAATCTGACTTAAGCAACTGTTGGCTCCCGGCATCTCCTCCCTTTCCATTAAAAGAAGTTGAGGAACCTGAAAGTTGATAATTATTGACTATTGACTTAGTGGGCATTAACCAGGGAGGGGAAGCATTAGCCTCATCCTCCTAGACATTTTTGTGTGTCCTTTTTGAGGAGGGGAAGAATTCTGGCTGCCTCTTGTGTCCAGAGGCGCTGTTGGACACTAACCTCCATGCAAACAGGCTTACTTCTCAGGGAACCCAGAGACAGAATACATGGTTCTTCCCCTGCAGTGCTTTGCCTTGCACCTCACGCCAGTACCCCCTGTCTGTCTAGTGCAGACATACATGGCTCTGAGTACCATGTAGCTCCCGCAGGAGGGGTTCTTCTGCAGGTTCCTCTAGACCTCGATCAGCCAGATCCAGTCGGTGATAATGGACTTGTAAGGGTTTTGATGCCAGGAAGTCAATTTGTTGTCAAATAAAGTGGGTAATTCTGCCCATAATGAAAAGCCCAACGCTTACAAGAAGTAAGAGGCTAACTAAGGGACCCAACAGCAGGAGTAAATAGGGCAGCATCCCACTCCAAGCACTCCAAATAGGGTTTTCAAAAAGTTCCTTGCACCGTCTCTCGAGCTCCTCTTGATGTTTCTGAATGCGATCATGAACAATTCCAGACTTATTAGCATAGAAACAGCAATATTCCTGTAGGGCTAAACAAATTCCTCCCTTGTCTGCAGTGAGCAAGTCTAACCCTCACCTATTCTGAAGCACTACTTCTGCTAGGGAGTCTATCTGATCTTGTAGATCCTTAACGGATTCATAGACCATATTTACATCATTTATGAGCTGTT
>NW_008347042.1:4943659-4947211 GCF_000622305.1 Nannospalax galili
CGGTCTAAACTTGGGGGACTGTATAGATGTCCCAAGAGACGTGTAGGTGTGGGTTTGTGGTTTCTCTTGGGTATTAGAATCAGCAAGGGGGTCGGAGGCTGCCTGTATATTCAGGGCCTCTTTAGGCTCAATAGTGGGACCATCAGATTCCAGAATATTAATAGACATGGAGCCACATGTGGAGGGGGTCCTTGAAAGCCTTTGAAGTGCCCTTTCACCCTCCTTGACGACCTCTTGGATATCGGGAAAATGATTATAAACCTTTAAAACATCATTGACTAAATTCCAGTAAGAAAAGGCCTGAACATGATTTTTTTCTGGTCCAAAGGCTCTATAATAATCCTGAAGACAATTACCCACCCTTCCCCATCTTTTTATATCAATAGTTCCTTCTTGAGGGAACCATGGGCAGATTTCTCCAACAAAATTAAAAAACTTACACAAATCTTTTTTCTTAACCCTAGTTCCCCGTGTCTTGAGGGACTCCTTGAGTCCTTGGAGGAATAAGTCATGCTTACTCAATGCTTGTCCCATGAATGTGCCGCACTTGCTTACCTCTGTCAATGGAGCGGTCTCGCAGGTGAGTGGCTCTGCGGTGCTCACTGTGCGGACCTTCACTAGTGGCGTCTGGCTCTGTGGCAGTCCTGGGAGTCACGGCCGTGCATAGCAAAGGGCGTTCATCAGGGGTCCTCGTATCCCCAGCGCCACGTTGGGCGCCAGTTGCCCCCGGCCAGCGGGGTCTTCAATGTGGACCTGAGGAGAGAACCGATGAATAGAAGGACAAGAGACACGAGAAATGAGAGCAAGACAGGTGGTCTGATCAAGCTCTGAATTTTTATTTTTCTGTTTGCTATATAGCAAGTAAAAGGAGGAAGCGAAGCTAGGGGTGGGGAAATTTCAAGAATGAAGTAATCTGTAAAAGGGGGAAGTGTTGCTAAGGTTACTAGGGTTGCTCAACCTGGTTTCTGAGAGATGGTTGCTTATCTAAATGGTGCAACCTGAGGTGGTTTCAGTTAAGTTAATCTGACTTAAGCAACTGTTGGCTCCCGGCAATTACAGTTTACAAAAACAGATATCACAGGCAGAAGTTTATACAGCTGACACATTTGATCTACATTTTTCTTGGACTAATTGGATCAGGTGCCTCATTAAACCATTTGGTGAATTTCCATTCTCTTAGTTTTACATCTTTATTGTCATACAGAGTGAGTAGAAAGCATCACAGAGCTTCAAGATGTTACAGACTAACAAACCATCTCAGGATAGTGAAAATACCACAGAGCAATAAAACATCTCTGAGCATCCCAGGATTACAGTTCAAGGTACGTACCCCATAAAGTAGAACAAAGGAAACTTCAAATTGCCTAAGCTTAGAAGGACATTATTTAAGAGTAGTTAGTTATAAAAAAATAAACCTTTCCTTATCAGTACTGCCTTCCTAGGCCTCTAGTACGGCAGTATATTACACCTTAAACATTGTGATTGTTACTCTTATAAATTTAAATGAGAATTTCTTTGGGTTAAAAGAAATTCACACATTTTTCTAGTACTTATATGATTTTATTTTCCACTTTTAAATTTCTTATCCATTTGGAGTCCGAGCATATTGTATAAGTAACAGACCTAAGCCAGGAGTGGTGGTGCAAGCCTTTAATCACTTGGGAGGCAGAGGCAGGTGGATCTCTGTGAGTTCGAGGCCAGCCTGGTCTCCGTTAGGGAATCCAGGCCAGCTGCGACTACAGGGAAACCTTGTCTCAAAAAGACCAAAAAAAAAAAACAGATCTAATAATTTTCCAAATGTCAACCTAATCATTCGCCTTTTTAAAAGCCCATCATTTGATCGCTGATTTCAGATGATACACTAGAAATACATATGTAACTTAGCTAATTTCTAGCTTTTTATTCTGTTCGGAGTGTTTGTGCATATGCCAATACCATAGTTTTCCAATTGTGACAGTTTTAGAGCATTTGTCTTAATGTCTGGTAAGGCTGTCCCTCCACACTCCTCTATTACTCTTCCTTTTCAGACTGTTACTGGTAATTCTTGTTTTTATATTTAACCCAGGTTTAATTCCAAGGGGGAAAACCCTGACTGCATGTGTAATGTGACTATATTAAATTTAACAAAACACAAATTGGAAAAGAACTGTGTGGTGGTTTGAATGAGAATGTTCCCCACAGGCTCCAAGTATTTGAGCATTTTGTCCCCAGTGCTGGCACTGTTTTGGGAGGTCTTATGGGGTATGGCCATGCTGGAGAAAGGATGTCACTGTGGGCGGGCTTAGAGCCTTCTTAAGCCATGCAGGATCTCCAGTCGTGCTCTTCTTCCTGTGCCTGCTTGAAGATGTGAGCCTCTGCTTTCTGTTCCATCTCCAGTCACCTCTGCCTCCATGCCTCCCTGCCATGATGGAGTGACTCTTGCCCCTTTGGAACCATAAGTGTTCTAGTTTGTTTTTCATTGCTGTGACAAAATACTCTGACCAATACCAACTTGGGGAGGAAAGGGTTTATTTCTCTTACATCTCCCAGGTTGCCGTTCATCAGGGAGCCCAAGGTAGGAACTCAGGGCAGGAACCTGGAGGCAGGAGCCCCCACTCACGAAAGCTGACCTAGCTACAGCTGCTGCTGAGTGCCAGATCTGCCAACAGCAGAGACCAACACTGTTGGCACTGTTCCCCGTGGTGACCAGCCTGCAACCTGGTGGCAGGTTGACTACATTGGACCACTTCCATCTTGGAGGGGACTGCGTTTTGTCCTTACAGGAATAGACACTTATTCTAGTTATGGATTTGCCTTTCCTGCACGTAATGCTTCTGCCAAAACTAATATCCAGGGACTTACAGAATGCCTTATCCATCGTCATGGTATTCCACACAGCATCGCTTCTGACCAGGGAACTCACTTCACAGCCAAAGAAGTGTGACAGTGGGCCCACGGTCATGGAATCCACTGGTCTTACCATATTCCCCACCATCCTGAAGCTGCTGGCTTGACAGAATGATGGAATGGTCTCTTAAAGACACAGTTACAGTGCCAATTAGGTGGCAATAGCCTGGAGGGCTGGGGCAGGGTCCTCCAGAAGGCAGTGTATGTTTTGAATCAGCGTCCAGTATATGACAGTTTCTCCTATAGCCAGGATTCACGGGTCCAGGAATCAAGGGGTGGAAGTGGGAATGATTCCACTCACTATCACCCCTGGTGACTCACTATGAACATTTTTGCTTCCTGTACCCTTGAGTTTGCACTCTACTGGCTTGGATGTTTTGGTTCCAGAGGAGGGAGTGCTTTTGCCAGGAGAGACAACAAACATTCCGTTGACCTGGAAGCTAAAGTCTTATTTCCCCTGGACACTTTGGGCTTCTGATGCCCTTAAGTCAGCAGGCTAAGAAAGAAATAACAGTATTAGGAGGGGTGATTGACCCAGACTACCAGGGGGAAATTGGACTTGTTCTCCACAATGGTGGTAGTGAAGATTATATCTGGAAGGCAGGAGATTCCTTAGGGCGACTTGTGGTGTTACCATGTCCTGTGATTAAGGTCAATGGGAAACTG
>NW_008347042.1:4947726-4998852 GCF_000622305.1 Nannospalax galili
TGTGTCAAGTTGACAAGGGGTGGACTTCTGATGGCTAATCCTGGGTGTCAACTTGACTGGATCTGGGATTAACTGAAATGAAAGAGATCTTCTTGATTGGATCATCTAAAGCCAGAAGACACACCCTAAATGTGGGTGTTACCTTCTGATAGCAGCTGGTATAATAAGTTAAATAAACTCCTCTTTTTATAGGTTCCCTTGGTCACAGTGTTTTATCACAGCAACAGAATAGTAACTAATATAAACTGATTTTTATGGCATTCCAGACTGTTCCTTTTAGAACATCAAGCTAAATACCTCTATTCAAAACAAGGACTTAGGCTGAAGCTGTGACTCAGTAGTCACAAAGACTACTAACATTCACAAAGACCTGGGTTCTATTTCCAGCACTACACAAGCCACATGTGGTGGTACACACTTGTAATCCCTGTACTCTGAATAGGAGACAAGAGAATTTGAAATTCAAGGTTATTCTCCCATACTATTGAACTTAAGTCCAGTCAAGAATAAATAAGATTCTGTCAAAAACAACAACAAAAACATTTGTCTTGCTTAAAGTACAATTCAGTGTTTTAATACCCTGTTCTACCTGACCTCAGTTCCTAATATTCTCCTCTTGTCTTGCTGACACTCCAACCACACTGGTCTTAGCAGTTTCTAGTTCCTCCAAATCTCTATATTCCTTTAGATCTTTGTTCAACTGTTGCCATTTTAACAAGCATTTCTTGATGATACTTTTCAAAGTTCTGGTTCCTATCCAAGCTCCCTCTACCCTGAAATATTTTTCTTCACAGCACATCCTGCCAACTAACACAAAGTACACATTAGTACCTATGTATTATCTTTTTCCCACCTAACTCCAAGAATGCATATATGCACCATAGAGAAGTAAGCGTCCAACCGGTAAGTGAAGAAAGAACCTTTCAAGGTTGAAAACAATTTTGAATTATAATACATTTTTATTCAGATGAATTCTTTTTTTGAGATAGGATCTCCCCATAGCCCCATCCTGATAATTGCTATATAGACCAGGCTGGCCTTGAACTCACAGAGATTCACCAACTTCTGCCTCCCAAGTGATGTCAGATGAATTCTATCTGGAGCAGATCAGCTAAGTATTAACACTTTCTAAATGCTCCTGCTTTTCATATCAAATCTCATATTCTCAACCCAGAGAGGACAAATTATTTACTATAATAGAAACTGAGGTTCACAACACTTACATTTTGGTTGGTATTTGGCTGGTTGTTGGGGATTTTATTGTTTTGAGGCAGGGTCTCATGTAGCCCAGGCTGGTCTCAAATTCACTATGTAGCTGAGAATGACTCTGAATTGTTTTGGCCTCAACCTCCCAAATGCAGGATTTACAAGTATGTAACACACCTGGCTCAAAACACAGATTTAAAGCCCATTTGCTTCGTCAATCCGTCTTTTCCCAGAATTTTAAGATGCCTTCAATCTCTCAGTCTTCAAAGTGAATTTTTTTCCATACCATTGAAAAAAATACTTTACTGCAATTATACACTAAGGAACATAAAACTTGTAGAGTTCTGTCGATAAGTGACTTACCTTGTTCATACCCATTTTTTTTACCTTTTATATAGTGCAAGAAGGTAATTTCTTAAAATATACTTGAACATATGAATAAGAATCATATAGGGCCTACTAAATTTCATATTTCTGAAACCTACCCCAATTTAAAACTTAAGTCATCTCAATTTCAGGTGGTACATTGATGGAAAACTTTCTGAAGGCTTTTCAAATAATAGTCCACAGGGTGAGGGGGGCTGATTTCTGTTCTGGACTACATTATGCTCCCCCTTCAGCCCTACCCCAAATTCATTATGTTGAAGCACTAACCTTCAATGTGATCATATTTGGAGCTAAACCCATTAAAAGAAAATTAAAGGTGGCCCTTAAGACACTAGGACTAGTGTTCTTTTGTTTCTCTTATTGCTGTTTTGTTTGATTGAGCTACTTTTGTTTTATTTATTATACAAAATAGCGGGCTTCATTATGAAATGTTCATCCATATAGAGTGTACTCTTTTCATATTCAACACAGACCCTCCCTTAGTGCGCCTCCCTCCCACTAGTCCCCTTCTTCCCACAAATAGTTGCCCTTCTGCCTTCAAATCATTGTGTGTGTGTGTGTGTGTGTGTGTGTGTGTTTAAATCTATATTCCACAAAGAAAGCGATGCTATTTGTCTTCCTATCCAGCACCCAATTACTTTCTTGTTCTCATCTACCTTCTCTTTGGACCCCTTCTGCTCCCCATTTAGTTATTCTCTTCTCATAGGGTTGAAGACAAGAGACAGAGCCAGAAAGAGAGAGAGAGAGAGAGAGAGAGAGAGAGAGAGAGAGAGAAATAGATTCTTCTCTCTTTGCACACAGAGACAAGGCCATTACTCAAGCTAACCAGTCTGTGGTATACTGTTAGGGCATCCCAAGCAACCTACAGCTTTTCTGTCTACATTATGCTTCACAATCTACTGCAGAAATTCCATATCATACAGGGTCCAGATGTATTTGCATCTTTATTACACAGAACTTGTATATAAGTAATCCCTACTGTTTATATTTTTTAGCTTAATAATGACTAGAAATAAAAACACTTATTTCTGGCCACCATGATTTTATTCATATATTATTCCATTATATCTAATTAGATAAAAGCAACAATCTGTGGCTAGTGATAATCACTCACTGTCTATGCATAGTCCTGTTTATATCTGTCTCTTGAAATATGATTTGGAAAGCTCCAACATCATAGTTTCTAAACATTACAGGGTATTTTCTTGTGTAAAAATAATACAGGGCACAACAAAATGACCTAATTGTAGATCTGACCACTTATACACTAAGTTTCAATGAGGAGTGAGCTGTTTGTCTCTTTTTTTTAAATAGTTATAATAAAATTCAGTGAGTTTCAAATATTATCCTTTGAACCCTTCATTTAGTTTCCCCCAGTGTTAAATCTCACCTAACTATAGTACAATATCAAAATCAGGAAACTGACATTGGTACAATGCATATATAACTACATGCCATTTTAACAAGGCGCAGAACCAGTACACCACAAAGGATCATCTAAAAATTTTCTTTTTGATAATACTATATTAATGGGATTTGACATGTATGACCTTTGAGATTTTTTTCACTTAGAATAATGCCCTTGATGTCTAGCATGGTGTCTCACATATTAAATCCCACTTAATTCCAGCACACTGAAGGCAGAGACAGGTGGATCTCTGTGAGATTGAGGCCAGCCTGGTGTATGTACAGAGTTCCAGACTAGCCATGGTTATGTAGAGTCCTTGTCTCAAACAAAACAAAACAAAAATAATGCCATTTATATCAGTTAAGTAATTCTGACCATCAATAGTTTGTTCCTCTTTCATGCTGGTACCACACATTTTGGACATATCAGTGTTTAACCATTTCACTGACTACCATTTTTTTAACCTACTACACATAAAGCTGCTATAAACATCTGTGTATGATTATTTTTGTGTGAACATATGTTCTCATTTCTCTGAACACTGTTATGGTTGGCTTCAGTTGTCAAATTCACATGCCTAGGAAGAAGGAACTTCAATTGGGGAATTATCTATATTGGCTTGGCTGCTGGGCATATCTGTGAGACATTTTCTTGATTGCTTGGTGATAGGGAAACATCCAGCCTACTGTGGGTGGTGCCACCCTGGGATGGTGGTCCTGGGTTATATAAGAAATCAGGCTGAGCACAGACGAGAAGGGTAAGCCAGCAAACTGCATTCCTCTGTGATCTATGCTTCTATTCCTGCCTCCGAGTTCCTGCCTAATAATGGATTGTCACTTATAATGTGCAATAAACCCTCTCTTCCCAAGTCAATTTTGGTGTTTTATCACAGCAACAGAGAAGCAAACTAAAACAAATACCTAGGATCTCAATTATGTAGTCATATGATAATTATATAATACCTTCAGAGAAATGTCACACAGTTTTGGAGTCTTTTATTGGCCGTATTCGAGAGGCAATCTGGGCTAGGTAATGAGGCCCTATCTCAAAAAAGAAAGACAGATTGCCAAATAATTTTCCAGAGAGGGTAAACCATTTTGTGTTCCAACCAACAATCTACAAGATATCTAATTTCTCTTCATCCTTACCAGAATTAGTATTGTCACATTATTTTTATTTCACTGTTCTAACAAATGTGTTATTTATCTCATGGTTCTAGTTTATGTTATTTTGTGGCTAGTGATGCTAAACATATTTTCCTGTACTTACCTGCCATCTGTATGTCCTTTTTGATGAAATGTGTTTCATGTCTTTTGCTCCTTTTAGATTAGATTGTTTGACATTTGCATTCTTTTAAGTTTTTGTGTTTTCTTAATTCAGGATATCATATATCCCATTCCAGAGGATGACCCCAAACTCCTGATGCTCCTGCATCCACCTCCCAAATGCTGGTAGTATAGGTATGCACCACTATATCCAGTTTATTTAATGCTGAGAATTGAACCCAGACTTGATTACTTGTTAGGCAAGCACTCTACCAACTGAACTACATCTTCAGTCATAAAAACTATCATTAGGTATAAGTTTCAGTGGCATAAAATACTTTCACATTGGCCTTGACTCCCACAACCTGATTAAATCTCCCAGATCCCACATCCAATTGTCATTCTATCTCTGGGCACAGGCCCACATCTTCTCTTGGCACCCCAGACCTCTGGGCTACCATCTTGGCCCAGATCCCCCCACTGCTTCCTGATCCTTTCCACCTAGACCACCCCATTCTTCAGTCTACTTCCCTAGAGACCTCACAGCCTGGCCCCAACCTCAACTTGCCTTTGCACACCTGAGACCAGCCTTCTTCCCTGGCTGCCCCTACCCCCAACCTGTCTGGGATTCCTGAGGCCAGCCTCCTTCCCTGATAAATTTGACCCCACCCACTGTGCATTAACTCCCACAACCTGATTCAATCTCCCAGCTCCCACGTCCTATTGTCCTTCTAGCCTTGGACACAGGCTCACTCTTCTCTTGGCACCCAAGACCCCTGGATTACCCTCTTGGCCCAGATCCCCCCACTACTTCCTGATCCTTTGCACCCAAACCATCCATTTCTTCAGTCTACTTCCTTAGAGACCTCACACCCTGGTCTCAACCCCAACTTACCTTTGCACACCTGAGACCAGCCTTCTTCCTTGGATGCCCCCACCTCCAACCTACCTAGGATTCCAGAGACCTCATAGCCTGCCCCCATCCCCAACTTGCCTTCACACACCAGAGAACAGCTTTCTTCCCTGGCTGTCCGCAGGTGGTCCCCTCACCACCAACTTCCCAGCGTCCCATCAGGCAGACAGACCTGCTGAGTCAGGACTCTGACAAGTCTATTATGCAGCAAGAACTTGAAATATCCACCAATTTGTCTTCCATACCTAAACTAAGTAACTAGTAACTAAGCTACATAAACAATATTAACAGACCCAAAATTAAATTAAACAAAACAGAGTAGAAGTTCCTGTTGAACACATAACCAACAAAGAATATCCATATGCCCAAACACCAACACAAAAACACAAACAATATGAAAAACCAGAAAAATATGTCCCCAACAAAAACCACGAATCCTACAGAAGTGCACAGCATTGAGAACCACCATGTAAAACCTCAGGATTCAGAATTTAAAAGAACAATCATAAACATGATAAAAGAAAACACAGACAAACAACTCAAAGAACTCAAAGAGAAAAGGCATAAACTTTTGATGGAAGCCCAAGAATACACAAATATGCAGCTTAATGAAATATCAAAAACAATTCATAACTTGAAAAGCAAATGAAGTAAAAAGATAGAAATACTGAAGAAAACTCAAATGGAAATAAACACAGGACTGAAAAACTCAATAAACCAAGTAGACACAACAGGAGAAAGTTTCACAAGCAGAATGAATGAAATGAAAAACAGAATATCAAGATTGAGGATAAAGTTGAAGATCTGGATTTCTTAAAGACTATACAAAATTAAAAAAAACACAGGAATAGAATACTTAGGAAATGTGGGACAGTGTGAAATGACTAAATCTACATATTACAGGCATACAGGAAGAAGGAGAAACTTAAACCAATGGCTCAAACAGATCTTCAACAGGATTACAGAAGAAAACTTCCCTAAATTAAGGAAAGATAGAACTATAGAGATTCAAGAAGCACAGAGGCCACCACCAAGACACAATCAGAACAGAAAGTCCCCATGACATATCATAGTAAAAATATTAAATGTACAGAACAAAGAGAGGGTACTGAAAGCTACTAGAGAAAAAAACCCAAGTGACATATAAAGGAAAACTCATCCAAATAACAGCTGACTTTTCATTGCAAACTATGAAAGCCAGAAGAGCATGGAACAAAGTATTCCCAATTCTAAACAGCCATGCACAAAAGTCAATTCCAAATGGATCAAAGACCTCAATATAAAACCTGAAACCTGCGGGGCTAGAGTGACATAAATAGGCTGAAGGAATTCTTCTCCTCAAAACCAGCCTTCAGAGAATTCTGGGAGCAATACAAAGAGCTGAAGAAATGAATGACTATGGCAGAACCCTCCAAGATATGGGTGAAGGAGAGGACTTTCTAAATCAGATACCAGCTGCTCAGGCACTAAGGTCAACAATAAGTAAGTGGGAACTCATTAAATTACAAAGTTTCTGTACAGCAAAAGAAACAACTAAGGAAGGGAAGAGGAAACCCACTGAGTGAGAGAAAATCTTCATCAGATATACATCCAACAGAGCATTAATATCCAGAATATACAAAGAACTCAAAAAAGAAAGAAAGAAAAATTAAACAACCCAATAAAAAGAAGGGCAATAGACCTTCGTTTGAGAATTCTCAAACGAAGAAATAAGAATGGCTAAGAAGGACCTTAAAAAGTGCTCAACATCCTTAGTAATTAGAGAAATGCAGATAGAAACCATTTTAAGATCCCATCTTACCCCAGTCAGACTGGCAAAGATCAAGAGAAGGAAAGACTGCAAATGCTGAAGAGGATGTTGAGAAAGAGGAACACTCATTCACTGCTGGTGGGAATGCAAACTCATGCAACCTCTATGGAAAGCAGTATGGAGAATCCTCAAAAAAACTAAAAATGAACTTACCATATGATCCAGTGATACCACTCCTTGGCATATTCCCAAAGAGCTCATCAGATACCTGTACATCCATGTTTGTTGCTGTTCTCTCCACAATAGCCAAGATATGGAAACTGCAGCTGGCCAGCCAGTCTGCCTTCACAATTGCCACCGCCACTGCCTGATCCTGGACCCCAGGGCTGCTGAGGAGACTGTGTTAGTGGAGCCACATTCAGACACAGGAGACCAGGTTCAGTGACGCAGATCTATTTTATTGAGGAATTTACAAGCTTATGTAGGGTCCCTGGACCAATCAGACAAGGATGCAATGACTATGCCATATACGGGCAGCCCTGATTCCTGGACCAATCAGACAGGGACACAATGACTTTGCCATACATGGGCAGCCCTGGTTCCAGTAAATCATGTGACCATGGCTGTTGTTATGCCCATGTGCTGCAAGCTGTAGATAAACCACAACCTGGAATTTCAAGGGGTGGCAACTAGGGAGTGGCGAGCCTCAAGCATCAGCCCTACGACTTGCCAAATGGAGCAATAATCACAGGGCATTCCTCCTGGCTCCAGCAATCAGGCCATTGCCTCAGACCTGCTGTATAGCTGTCATTAGGACTTCCACTCTAGGATCAAGCCTGTCTCCCACAGAAACAACCTAAATGTCCCTCAACTGATGAATGGTTAATAAAAATATGGTACATCTACTCAATGAAGTTCCACTCAGCAGTAAGAAAAAATGAAATTATGTAACTTGCAGGTAAATGGATGGAGCTATACAGTGTTATACTAAGTGAAGTAACATAAACACAGAAAAGCAAGTGAAGTATGTTCTCCCTCATTTGTGGATTGTAGCACCAGTCCCTTATATGTGAGTATATGAATTCTGACATAACACCAGAAGCCAGGCAAAGGACAAGAAACAACCTGAAAGGGGGATAGTGGGGAACAGATGTTACCTGAGGGAGGTGGAAAAAGAGGGAGTAATCAGCAGGGAGGAGAGGAGGGAGGGACTTGCAAGGGACCATGGTGTGGAGGATGGAGGGAAGTCAGGAGAAAGATGGTGGGGGTTAGGAGGTATTGGAGGGAGGGTGGGAATAATGGGGTCACTATGACTAGGAAGAAAGGGAGGAGGGAAGCCAGATAGAAGAAAAAAAGTGGAGATGAGTGAATCTTGGGGGGCTAGGAAACCTAGAGGGAAAAGTGATGCCCTAGAACCCCTATGAGAAATGCACGTAGAATGTCTGAACATTAATGCATATGTGTACCTGGGAGCTGCTTGGCAGGGAATGCAGTGCCAGATAGAAGAGACCTCCCTTAGAGTGAGAAGCATACTGTACAGTACTCATCAAAGAAGCTTCTTTTTGCAACAGATGGAGGCTACTGCAGAGTTGCACATCTGGTCAGGCATAGAGAACACACACCTGGGAAATGCCCAGTATGAGGTGACACATCTACAGTTGAATCTCCACAAGGCTCATGGAACATGGCAGAATAATAGGCAGAGAGAGCGCCAGTGAGGCTTCCATGTACATCAGAGTATGATGCACACAGAAAGCCACAACTGGCCAAGTTTCAGAGAATAAGAGACTGTAGAGTACAAGATGGGACTCCTATATGGAACCTCACTCACCCACAGCTCAGGGACCATTGCAAAAGAGGAGGTGGAAAGATGGTAAGATCCAGGACTGGCTCATGAATGCAGGAGTTGGAGACTTCCAGGCCACTGGAGGCTTGCTCATGTGAGGCTGTCGCAGCAGTGGCGTCAAGCATGCAACCCATGTCAGTTCAATTAAACAAGGGCCCAAAAGGGAGGTGAGAAATAGGTGGCAGGCCAGCACTAGATCAAGAACTATTTGAGATTAATTGCTGCTGGGTGAGGGAGAATATGACTTACATATGACCACTGGATGGGCTGACTAGACTCCAGTGGATGCATTTACATGGCAGGACATTTGGGTACAAACACCTGAATGAACAGGACTCAGCATGTATGGCAGAGTGCATAGGGTTCAGTGGAGCGGGGGGTGGGGGGGCATGCATGGGGGAGGGGGTGCAGACTTGAGTGGGAAATTTAAGAAGCTCGATTAAAAAAGTAAAAAACATGTACTCATAAAATGCTTTTGCATTATACATACAATCACTACTACTATCCATTTCCAGAACTTTTCATCTTCCAAAGCAGAAAATACATACCCTTTAAATAATAGCCATTCTTCCTTCCCTACTCATTCTAGAAACCTCTATTTTACTTTCCTTCATTAATTTTACTATTCTAGTTACCTCATATAAGCATTGTTCTAATTTCCTCATATAAGCAGAATCATATAATATTTATCATTTTCTGACCGGTTTCTTTCATTTAGCCATCCTAATTTACGGTCCATCTACAACTGTAGCAAGTATCAAGATCCCATTCTTTTAAGGCTGAGCAATGTGTGTGTGTACATTTTACATTTGTTCATTTAGGCCATTATGCTATGAACATTGGTGTATAAGTATCTGTTAAGCGTCACTGCTTCAATTCTTTGAGGTATATGCCTAGAAGTGGCAGTAGTCTATGCTTAAACGTTTGGTGAGTTGCTGGACTATTTTTCACAGAAGGGACCCTTCAGAATCCCATTAAAAATTTTTTTTCCACATCCTTGATAAAACTTGTTATTTGAGTTGTAGGAACTATAATATTATAAGTCTGTACAATCTTTTATCAAATGCTTTTTCAAATACTTTCTCCCATTATATGGGTTGTCTTCACACTCTTGATGGTATGCTTTGATATACAAGTTGTTTATTTCTGACTTTCAAAATTCTTTATTCTTGGTACAAACACAAGCATTTTTTTCAGCATTGTTCATTTAAAACATTGTTAGATTGTTTAGTAAGTTCCAAGTAGTGTCCTGTTAGATATGAAATCGACTACAGAAATGTAAAACCTATTTTATTTCATGTACACGACACCTGTAAGCACAGCATTCAGGAGATGGAAGGCAGGAGGATCAGTAGTTTCAGATAATTTTCAACTATATGGTTTGCTTGAGTTCAGCCTGGACAAAATGATAAAAATAATAAAAATAAAATCCACAATTCTAGGGGCTGGAGAGATGGCTCTGTGGCTAAAAGCACTGGCTGCTTTTACTGAGGACTGGGGGTCGATTCCCAGCGCCCACATGGTGGCTAACAAGCGCCCATAATTCCAGTTCCAGAGGATCTGATGCCCTTTTCTGACCTCCACAGGCATAGCACACAACACAGATGCACTTATGTGCCTGCAGGCAAAACACTCATACACATAAAAATATTTTTTTAAAAATCGTAACTCTAGCACATCTTAACACTTCAGTTTCTTTGCTGTGTTTACCTTGAAGTGTAGCAGGAAAGCCAAGCCAAACTTCCCTCTGTAGCTCTATCTTCTACTTACTTGAAAAAGGACAGTGTGGAAGATGAAAGCCATTCCTGTCTTGTAGGCCCACCAATTACCTGCCTCTTCGCTCTTTCATTCTTCCATCTCTTCCTACAAATAAATTGGATCTCAATTTCCTCTTAACCCAGCTCCTATCAACTCTGAACTGCTAATTTTTTTTCAGGGTCTTCCTATAGCCTCTGCAGGAACTCACTATGGAGACCAGGCTGGCCTTGATCTTACAGAGATCCATGTCTCCTCAGTGCTAAGATTTAATGCATGGGCCACCATGCCCACCTTCAGTTGCTATTTTAATACTATCCTAATGGATATGTTAAATACATTGATGCAATCATGTTTGCTAATTGGGGAAGAAAAAAAATAACTAAACACTCTAGGAAATAGAAACAATCTACCAAGTTGCATTTATTTTTTCTTTTTCCTATGGAACACTTGGAACTTTTTTTTTTTAGAGCTTTATCTGTAATAGACTAATCAATCGGACCGTTAATGTCTGTTTTCAAAGCTGTTTATTAAACAATATTGAAGGAAACAATAATCAGGCAACATTTTCCAATATAAAAGCCTATGATTGAAGTTCTTGTTTTGGTAAAAGGGATGAAATCCAGGGCCTTGTACATACTAGAGAGGTACTCTACCACCAAGCCACAACCCCAGCCCGAGTTTAAAAATATGTTTTGAATCTCCACACTTGATAGAGCACATACATGATGCCTGCTTTTGTCCTTTATTATAAAAAAAAATTTATTGTAAAATTTAGGGATATTTTCAGTAGTTTTCTATTTTCAAAATACTTTTATATAGGTACATATACATATTTTTATTCTCTACCTTACTCTCCCCATTGAGGATCAGCTGATATATTTTGCATACAATACAAAAACTCACTATATTTTTACCAACAATTGCTAAAACTCTAGTGACAACAAATCATAACTAAGTGCACCTGCTACCAGTACAGTTCTTTCTTTAGTAATCACACTGTAAGGAAACGCCAGGGTTACTTAGGAACTAACACAGTTTTGAACAAGGACCTTAAGAGATTTCTCCTTAAAAAACAGACTTCTCAATCCTCGTTTTCGATTTTTCCTAGTTTCTCATCCAATGCTCCTCTTCTATTTCCAAGACTTTCTCAGTCACAAGATTTTAAATTAACAGCACTTCCTCCAGTTTTCACGAGCAATGGTGCCCTGGGAGAACCAGAGTCCACCTTCTCCCCATCAACCGCCGGGGCTGGTCCTCCCAGAAGTCGGCCTGTGACTCGACATTCATTCTCTAGTGACGCGGCCTTGATCCAGTAACTCGCCCAGAAGCTGCGGCGTCTGCGCATCGGCAAAGGGCGGTGGGGGAAGGGACGGGACGAGACAGGCGAAGGGGAGGACCGAGCCAGGCAACTGGTCGAATGTAGGCGTTGAGGTGAGGAGGGGCGCGAACAGGAAGGAAGTCGAAAGTGGGGGAATGGGAGGGGCGGGTGACAAGGGAGGGCCTTTCCGAGGTACCGACGAGCTTCACTTCCTGTCTCCGGTACTTCTGCTTCCGGGTTAGAGGTGTTTGCTCCTGCTGTTCCTCTCTCCGGCTTAGCCGGCACTCTCAGTGACAGCGTCTCCTGACTCAGCCCGGGCCGGGTTTCTTCTGTCCACCTTCAAGAGCCTGGACGCCCGCACCGCCCCGGGACGCGAAGTCGCTGCCCGGCTGCCGGCCGGCCCCGAGCTTTCGCCGAAGTCGGGGGGCTTTGCGGGCCCCTCCCTCCTGATGCTGAGCGGGATCACCGGCCCCGCGAGGCGGCCGAGTGCGGGCCTCCGGTGCCTTAGGCGGGGGGCGGGGACTGGCTGCCCTTCCGCGGCGCCGGATCGCCGGCTCCCGTCGCGGCTTGGATGGGCCCTTCTACTCAATAAATGTGGCTGCTGAGGCGGCGGTGGCGGTGGCCGGTCCCGCTGCTGCTCGGCTCCACGTTCCCCTCCGCCGCGGTGCTCTCCGGCCCCAGCCCGGGGCTGTTGCCGCCCGCCCCTTCTCCCCTGGGCCCGGCCCTGCAGCGTGGCGACGATGGACAAGATCCTGGAGGGCCTGGTGAGCTCTTCGCACCCGCTGCCCCTCAAGCGGATGATCGTGCGCAAGGTAGTGGAATCGGCCGAGCACTGGCTGGATGAGGCGCAGTGCGAGGCCATGTTTGACCTGACGACCCGGCTCATCCTGGAGGGCCAGGATCCTTTCCAGCGGCAGGTGGGCCACCAGGTGCTCGAAGCGTACGCTCGGTACCACCGGCCCGAGTTCGAGACCTTTTTCAACAAGACCTTCGTGTTGGGCCTCCTTCAGCAGGGCTACCACTCGCTGGACAGGAAGGACGTAGCCATCCTGGACTACATTCACAACGGCCTGAAGCTGATCATGAGCTGCCCATCGGTGCTCGACCTCTTCAGCCTGCTGCAGGTGGAGGTGCTGCGCATGGTGTGCGAGCGGCCTGAGCCGCAGCTCTGCGCTCGGCTGAGCGACCTTCTGACTGACTTCGTGCAGTGCATCCCCAAGGGAAAGCTGGCCGTGACCTTCTGTCAACAGCTGGTTCGAACGATAGGCCACTTCCAGTGCGTGTCCACGCAGGAGCGAGAGCTACGGGAGTACGTCTCCCAGGTCACTAAAGTGAGTAACTTGCTCCAGAACATCTGGAAGGCAGAGCCCTCCACGTTGCTGCCTTCCCTGCAGGAAGTGTTTGCAAGCATCTCTTCCACAGGTAAGGGTCTAGTTCCAGGAGAATGTCTGCAAATTCAACCTTGTCTCCAGCATAAACCCACAACACTTCCTGTTCTGAAAACAGTCTCCTTTTTTTTCCCCAGTGGGTGATAATAAGCATATCTTATTTAAATAAATCCTTCAGTAAGAAGCGTCCCTGATGAAGAGGGAATCCAGATACCCTTATCCAAAATTTGATTCCACTTCACTGCCTTGATCAGGATGTTACTTTGGGGCTTATAAACAATTCCATTATAAAACGGTGGAGAATATCTAGGTCGCTGTCACTCAACAGGTTGCTTAATTACCCAGCCTCTGCTTAAGTTTTGGGATGCTTTGAGGCTGACAGCGCCTGGGAAGAGCTCCTAGTCATTAGTGACTAATGGTAGTATGATGGTGAGTCCAAATTACTACCGTATGTAACCCTTTCATCTTGTTGGAGTGATATTTTCTGGTTTGAATGCCCTCGTTTTTAAAAACTCCATTGGTTAGACCTCACCTGTCACTCATCATGGCAGGTTGCTGTCGTTTTTAAGTGTTGGCCTTCTTTGTCTGCAGCAGTCCCTGTGAGGGGGATGCAGGGAGAACCAGGCCAAAACTGGTGCTGGTCTTGGCTTGTGCCTTGAGCTCTGTTCTTCCCAGCCTGGGAAGGGTCAGATGAGAAGCTTAGTAGAACACACTGTCACCTAGAATTTTATCTCTGTTCTTGAAAGCCTGGGGGCTTTAAACTCTGTCACTTGTTCATCACAGGTTCATCACCAGGTTCACTTCCTCTCTACTCCATAGACCCATTCTTAATTACACCCCTTGTGGTTCAGAATTGAACTGGTGAAGGTGTCCTCATTTTATCTTAACCAGAAGTGAGGGTTGAGCTCATGTACTGTATGGATTTAATACATACCAGCTGTATATATACGTTTATATTGTCTGAGTTGGTTATTTTTTTCCTTGCTGTAATTTTAGTTGTAACATCTGTTGTCCTAGTCTTTAAGCTGTAGTAGAAAAAGTGCTCGTGTGGAATCTGCTCAAGTTTATACAGTTTAATCAAAGTCAGCCCTTCATCTAATTTTAACTCTTAATATTTCTTAAGCCTTCCTTAGTGTAATAACTACTGTAATATTTTTTAAACTACTTTGGAGTCTCTGACATGGAAATTACAATGACACCCTGCAGGTCTTCTCTGATTACTACTTTGCAAATCAGTATCTTAACACAAAAATGTAATATTAAAGAATGAAGTAGCTTATTGACTAAATCTAGGAGCAGTGGGTAAGGTTTTATAATTCAGTGTTCTCTATAAAATGAGTGATTATTGCTATTCACTTTTTTTATCATGTTACTTTGTTTTTTGCTTTTTTGATACAGGGTCTCCTTGTAGCCCCAGCTGGTCTGGAACTCGCTATGTAGACCAGGTTGGCCTCAGACTCACAGAGATCACCAGCCTCTGCCTCTCAAGTGCTCGCTACCAAAGGTATGCGCCCCCACGCCTGGCTGTTCCTATTCACTCTAATCTCTTGTTGCTGTAAATTCATTTTCAAAGTCTACTCACAGTACATAATATAAAAACTTCTTGAATTAGCACCTTTACTGCAAGTGCGTGTGTGTTGTTTCGTTTTCCTGAACTATACCTGAACCTCATGTGATAATTCTTTTTCTTTTTAACTAAATAGATGCATCATTTGAGCCTTCAGTAGCCTTGGCAAGCCTTGTTCAGCATATTCCTCTCCAGATGATCACTGTCCTCATCAGGAGCCTTACCACAGACCCAAATGTAAAAGATGCAAGCATGACCCAGGCTCTCTGCAGGTACCTACTGACTCCAGACATTAATCGTAGGTTTGAGACAAGTTATTCTGCTTTATCTTAGAGTCTTACCTGAAATTGTTTGTTTGGATCGTGTTTTTCTGAATTCTTTGTTTATTACTGTTTCTTGCAAACTTATTTCTTCCCTGTGGGTTTTGCTGTTCTTTGTGAAGCTGTGTTTTATTTTGTTCCCCTTAGTCTTCTTTTGTTTGTTTTGTTTTGGTTTCGGTTTTTTTGTTTTGTTTTGTCGGGATTTTTTTTTTTTTTGAGACAGGGTCTCCCTGTAGCCCTAGCTGGCTTGGAACTCACAGAGATCCACCTGCCTCTGCCTCCCAAGTGCTAGGATTAAAGGCGTGCACCACCATGCCCAGCCTTCTTCCTTAGTCTTAACTGGGTGAATTTGGCAAGATATAGAATACTGATTTGATAGTTATTTTCTTTTAACATTTTAAAAGTAATAATACATTGTCATCAAGCATCTCCTGTTGCTGATGGGAACCCAGCTGTCAATCTGATAGTCATTCCTTTGTGAAAAGTTGGGCTTTTCTGATAACATGTTTAAGTGTCAGCCTTAAATGAGCTTTCTTTATATTTGGAGGAACTGACAGTAATTTATTATCACATCATTGATTCCAGCATACATCCTGATTTTAAAGATGTACAATGTGGAAATTTGCACTAATGGGTACCCTAGTTAAATTGGCGTGGCTTTTCTTGCCTTATTGCTGAATAATTAAAATTCATTTTGTTTTAGGTTTGGATTTTGTTTTAGAATATACAGTAAATAATTTAGTATGTTAAGTGGTATTTATTGGGAAAAGCAGCTAAGAGGAGAGACAGTGTATAAGTTGGAGGTTTGCCATAAATAAGATGGATAAGGATGGGTTCATTGAGGTGACCATACTAAAGAGAAAGTAAATGATGGGTATTTAAAGAGAATAAAATCAATATAGACAGTGTCAGATTGGGTTAGTTCAGTTTGTGATTTCTTAATTTCTTGATGATGCAGGAACACCAAGCATGCAGTAGGAGCCATGCTTTCAGTTTTGAATTCTGATCTTCTCGTAGGCTAGCCTAGGAGGTCATGACACTTTCTTGAAATAGTGAGTGGGAATAGGGAGCCACAGCTCCCAGTTGGCCACACAAACAAAGGGTAAACTCCCAGTACTCTTCTGGGTACTGTTGCTAAATTAGGATGTTTGGTAGGTTGGGTGTACTGAAGGCATTTACTATTTAAGGTGTTTTCAGTTTAAAATAGGTTTAAGACATTCTGTCATAAGTCAGGGAGCATCTGCACTGTCCTAAAACTTGCTGCTTTTTTAAAGCTGCCACCCATAGTGTTTATTCCAGATGTTGAGTGTCTTTATTTTAGTGACAATATTGTTTTATAATTGAACTTCAACTTTCTCTTATTGTTCCAAATCTACATAGTTTTTGTGTTTTAAATTTTCTTATCTCTTGTATATTGAGCCCATTTAAATGGGAGGTGAGAATTAAAACAAAATGGTTTCTGTGCCTCTGTTATAAAATTATAGTTGTCAGATAATGCAAATGGAAGTATTTTATGTTGTGTTCACAGAAAACTCCATGTGTATTAATGCCACTCTGTATATCAAAAACTCCAATTTCCTCTTCTTTCTGTATGCTGTTAAACTTAATTGAATCAACTAATCTGTTAGTTTTACTTCTGATTTCTCTGATCACAATTCTATAAACAGTTTTCAACTCCATCCTTTTCCTTATTCATCTTAATTTATATCATTAACTTCTGTGAATTCTTTCTTTAAGGGTATTTCTTACACTGTCACTTTTTCTGTTCCCACTGTCTGTGGAAATCAGTAACGATTTTCTAGTTGGTCAGATAATTCCAGGACCATGAGTAATGTTCAAATATGAAACAGGCCAGGAATCCATGAAATAATAGTGACTGAGTGTCCTAGTTTGTTCTTCATTGCTGTGACAAAACACTCTGACCACTACCAACTTGGGGAAGGGTTTATTTATCTTACATCTTCCGGGTCACAGTTCATCCGGGAGCCCAAGGTAGGAACTCAGGGCAGGAACCTGGAGGCAGGAGCTGGAGCACAGGCCATGAAGGAATGCTGCTTACTGGCTTGCTCCCCTGGCCCCTGCTCAGCCTGCTTTCTTATGCAACACAGGCCTACCTGCCCAGGGGTGGCACTACCCACAGTGGGCTGGGCCCTCCCACATCACTCATCAAGAAGATGCCCCTCAGACATGGCCACAGGACAGTCTAATAGAGGCAATTCCCCAACTGAAGCTCCCTCAACCCAGGTGTGTCAAGTTGACACTAAAACTATCCAGCACACTGGGGTACATAAGCACCTTCCAAAAACAAAGATGGTCCTCAAATCTATGTGTCTGATAACACAAGGAAATTTGAGTCTAGTCATGCTTCATCAAAATTTTCAAAAGAAGGACTGGAGAGATGGTTCAATGGTTAAGAGCACAATAGAGGACCCAGATGTTTGGTTCCTGGCACCTATATGGCAGCTAACAACCATCCATAACTAAGAAGGCTGAAGTTAAATTCTGTGTGAAATTTCCACGTTTTAAAAAACATTGAGCCAAGTAAGACTGAAAGCTGGGTAGGATCCTCAAGCTACCTTTAAAGGTTGGTTTTATACTTCATAATTTATGATTAAATATGTTTTGCTGCATTTTGTGATATTGTCTATGTCAATGTTATGGTTTTAAAGTTGCTTTTTTCTTTTTTTTTTTTTTAATTTCTTTAGCTGTAGGAATAAACGGTTTTATTTGTTCATCAAATGAGCTCCCAATAATCAGTGCCAAGCCCTGTGCTAAGTACTAGGGATCCCCACAGTATTAGATGAAAACAACAGAATCACTACTCTTAAATTATGGTCTACTAGAGGAGATAAGACCGAAATACATAAATGAGTACTACAGTTAAAATTAAACTACACAAAATAAATTCACATTCTACATCAGCAAAGCTTAGTTCAAATATCAGTAGTACTGGGTGATACTTGTTTGGCTTTTCTTTCCAATTTGAGGGTAGAAAGCATATCTTACTGTTACAGTCTCAGTGCCTAATACAGTACTAGCTTTAATAAAGCAATTTATTTAGTAATAAAGAATGAATTATGTATTTTAAAAATTTGAATGTAATAAACATTCAAATAATTTTTTCATGAATAGCACATCTTTTGTTTTTTTATTTTTTAGGGAAGGGTATCCCTATAGCCCCTGCTGGCCTAGTTCTCACTATATAGACCAGAGTGGCCTCAGTCTCAAAGAGATCGGCCTGTCCCTGCCTCCCAAGTGCTGGAATTAAAGGCTATGCCACCACACCCTACATGAATGATGTACATCTTAATCTTTTTAGACCACTATACCAAAATACCCTAGACTAGGTAATTTATAAACAGAAACACATTTCTTAGAGATGAGTAGAAAATTCCTTGATCTAGACACCATGGAGCCTTCTGTGTATCCTTGCATGGTGGAAGGTGCAGAGGTGCTCCCATTGGCATCTTTTATAAGCACAGTAATCCCATGTGTGGGGTAGTGTCAGTCATGTCTTAGCCACCTCCCAAAGGCCTTACTTCCTGATTCAAAATTAGATTTCAACACATAAATTTAAGAAGTATTCAGACCATAACACCTTATAATTTCTAAATCTGAGATAAGTAGAGTGGAGATTTATTCAGATGGGAAGGCTGAAGAAAAGGAAAATTAAAGACATGGCTGATTAAAAGATTAATAGTAATAAAAAACCATTGCCAAGTGAACTTTTCCCTGCCTATTCTTCTTTCTAATCAGTTCTCTCCTTACACAAACAAGCTACTGGTATTGATTTTTATATTTTTTAATATTTGTTAGTTTTATTTAAGTGTATGAATGTATTGCCTGCATGTATGTAAGTGCACCCGTGTAGTGCAGTGTCCACAGAGGTCAGAAGAGGGTGTCAGATCCCCCTGGAACTGGAGTTATGGATGGTCGCTATCCGCCATGTAACCGGGAACCAAACGCAGGTCCTCTGCTAGAGTGGATAATGCTCTTAATTGCTAAGGCATGTCAGTATTATTTTTAATTTAACACTATTTCATATCTTTGTGGGGAGGAGATGATGGGCTGAGGCAGTGCCTCACTCTGTACCCTACCCAGACTGGCCAGAGCTCACTGTGCCGCACTGGCTACACTCAAACTCATGGCAGTCCTCCTGTCTCAAGTTCCCAAGTGCTGGGATTACAAAAGAGCCATCAAATATTTCTATTTTAGGTTGCCATGGATAAATTCATATCTCATTCTACCTCATTCTTAAAACTCTAGTATTCTACATTATCAATATTAGAGAACATTTATCTTTTCCTTATTGGTGGATATTTAGGGTTTTTGTAGTTCAACCATGTCTTAAACAATGCTACAGTGAATATACTCCTCCTTTTCCTCCTTCCTCTTTCTCCTCCCCCTCCTCCTCATGTCTGTGGGACATTTTCTTGATTGATAATCAATATAGAAAGTCCTAGCCCATTATTGGCAGTGTCATCCCTAGGCAGGTGGGCCTGGAATGTGTAAGAAAGTTAGCTGAACTTAAAGCAAGCCAGCAAGCAGCATTCCTCTGTGCTTTCTGCTTCAAGTTCCTGCCTTGAGTTCCTGCCTTGGCTTCCCTCAATGATACTGAATGAAGTGGAGCATTTCTTTCCCAAGTTGCTTTGGTCATGTTGTTTGTCACAGGAAGAGAAACCAAATTAGAACTCAGAGTATCGCTGTGTAGCCCTGGCTCACCTGGAACTTCCTCTACGTAGAGCAGGTTAGCCTCAAACTCTCAGAGAGCCACCTTCCTTACCCTCCTAGACTCCCAAATACTAAGATAAAAGGTATGCACCACCATGTCCATGTCTGGCTTGTTCTTCTTTTTTTTTTTTTTTTTTTTTTTTTTTTGTCTTTTTGAGACAGGGTCTCTTTGTAGCCCCAGCTGACCTGAAACTCACTATGGAGACCAGGCTCTGCCTCCTGAGTGCTGGGGTCAAAGGTGTGTGACACCATGCCTGCATTGTTTTTAATTTTTTGAGAAAGAGTCTCATGTATCCTAGGTTGGCCCTGAATTCAAGATGTACTTGAGGATGACCTTGAGCTTCTGATCCTCCTTCCAAGTTCTGGGATTACAGGCATATGCCACCATACCTGGTTTGTAAAGTGCTAAGAATTGAACCAAGACTTTGTCCATTCTAGACAAACACTCCATCAACTCAGCTACTTACCTGAACCCCAACATGAAAATACTTTATACAGAAATACAAATATGTCTCTTCTTTCTTTATGTATATATAATGACTGCAAAAGTTTCTGAAAATCAGCCCTATAGTAGTTGAAGGTACAGAATAGCCATCAGCAAGTGATTCAATAACTTGTAACTGTCATTGTTGGAAGAAGCCAGAAAAAGCAGAAAGATAAGATTTGTATACAGGGGGATAGAGGGATTGTCCATATAGCTGGCAGTCAATAATATCAATTGAACTTTGGGAACCACATTTTATATTTGTTGGGACATTTTAATTTTAAAAGCAAAAATCTGATTGTGCATACCTATAAACCCAACACTTGGGAGGCTGAGACAGATGGATTGCCACAAGTTTGAGGCCAGTCTAGGCAGCAGAGTGAGTCCCTATTTCAAAGGCAAAAATAAAGAACTTTGTAAAGGTCATATTCCAGTATGAATGTAGATTATATATACCACTTTTGTGAAAACAGCCAGACTAATTTAGATGTCAGTCCTTTTAGCATAATAGTTGTTCTTTTAACTCATAAATTTATGTCCTTGGTATTTATATTTGACATTTTGTACAATCAGGATGTTTATTGTTGGGCTGATTCAGCAGGTAAAGGCACTTGCTACATAATCCTAGCAACCTGAGTTTGATCCCCAGAAACCACATAAAGGTGGAAGGAGAGAGCCAACTCCACAAAGTTGACCTCCAGCCTCCACACATGGCACCATGTTATATGTGCATGTGAGCTCATGCTCACATACAACAGTAATGAAAAAAAATTTTAAGATGTTTATTGCCCCCATATTAATATTTACTGGAGGGATACATTCATAATAAGTATTTCCAGTGTTCTGAATTTATTTAATAGCCCTGTAAAATAAGCATGCATTTCTATAAGTGAGAGGAAGAGTAAGCTATTTTGATTCCCCAGCTGATAAATTGTGAATTGAGATTTTTAAGCTAGTCACCCTGACTTCAAAAACCTGAAGAGTGTCTTTCCCTACTATTTTCTTAGTAGTTAATCCTCTAAAATAGATTACTGGAGCAAATTACATGAGCATATAGCCTGGCTGCTTTCCAAAAGAGTTGTAGTAGGTTTCATTCTGCTTTATAGCTAACTTTAGGAATAATCTCCATCAGACCCCATTTTACTATGTCTTTTTTCCATTGAACTGGGTTAATATTTAAGAAGGAAGACACTCATTAATCAAAAATTCAGTCATTAGAATATTTATGCAGTCAATGTTCTTTTATGTATTTGAATATTTCTTCTCTTGTCATTGTGTGTAAGATTGTGAAAAAGACGAAGACACTTGTTCCACAACCCCAAATGTAGCCTTTTTTATAGTATGTTTCATACTGTATTACTTACGAGGAAAGCAAAAGCTTGTTTGATACTCTCATCTTAGTTCAGATGTCTGTACTTAAACTCCTTTTACAGTAAGTTTAATAAATTCTTGAGATCCCTATATAGCATCCATTTAAAATTTGGCATTTATGAGAAATGTTTCTATGGGAATGTATCAAATAAAGGAACTGTCAGATTACAAGATTGCTAACTCCCTGAAGATAGGCCACAGTTTTTCTCATTTCTGTGTCTTTTTACTGAAAGCTTAGGAAGTAGTGAGTCACAAAGTGAGTGGTTTTCTGTTATACTCTTGCTATTCCTAACTAAATAATGCTGAAAATATTGTAAGTCCTGATAGTTGTGTTTTTCATTAAATTTCAGAATGATTGACTGGCTGTCTTGGCCATTGGCTCAGCATGTGGATACATGGGTGATCGCTCTCCTGAAAGGACTCGCAGCTGTTCAGAAGTTTACTATTTTGATAGATGTTACTTTGCTGAAAATAGAACTGGTGAGTGAAAGCAGCTCAATCTATTGAAATGTATTTTCATTCTAAATAGACTTTAAGGGAAAAAGTCACTGACATTTTGGGATAGACGATTAAAATTAATTTGTTGTTTTCAAGCATTTAATGTAAAAACAGTTGATGATGGTTTGTTTTTTTTTTTTTTCTTTTCGAGACAAGGTTTTACTGTGTAGCCTCAAACTCATCCTCCTGCCTCAGCCTCACAGCTAGTAGGATGCATGTATGCAGCACCATGCCTACCTCCCATTAGCTCTCGAATCCAGCTCATCAAGCTTCTACCACTATCAGCCTACCAAAATTACCTTTCAGGATGGGCTTTCCATGTTGCCAAACCCAGGATACAATTAATCACCATTCTTTGTTTTGATTTTACCCAGTGCTAAGGATAAAGCTCAGGACTAGGCAGGTGCTCCACCCCTTGAGCCACATCCTCAGCCAAATCTCTTCACTTTAAAAAACACTTTCTTTACTTAATTTCCAAGACATTAGTTCTCTTGAGTTTTGTCTTTCACTGGCATGCCAGTCTCCTTTCTAACTTTTAGACTGCCTTAGAGCTCAGTCCATACCTACTGTAAGTGTAGGTGCCTTGTGCCATGCAGCAATCATAGAAGGTGTGCAGCATAAAGGCTGGCAGAGACCTATTTTGTTCATTGTTCTCTCTCAAATTCCATATCCATGTATTCAGTCATCTAAGCTCAGGTTCTCTCTCTCTCTCTCTCTCTCTCTCTCTCTCTCTCTCTCTCTCCTCTCTCTATCTCTCTGACCAGGATTCTAATGTGGAAATCCCAGGGGAAACTCCAATTGGCCTGCTTGGAGAACGAATGGCAGATCCCACTTGGATCATACAGATGGAATTGCAGGGATCAGGGCAAGCACAGGGACTTCCCCCAACAAAGTGGCTGTTCCAAGAACTGAGGGCAGGCTGGGCACACAGCAATGGGAATCCTTTTCAGAGGGTGAGACAATTCAAAGGCAACATCTGGCAAGATCTCAAAAGATTTATTGTAGCAAGAGAAAGTGAAAGTAGTAAGGGGGCAGTCTGTACTTAGAAAGGGGTAGCCTGTACTCAAACCTCACATTCACCTTATCCACAGTCTTATTTACAATATTTTCTCCCAAACCTAGTCTTCTCCATTTTGGTAAATACTATTCCATCCTTCCATTCTCTTAGGCCATCATCCTTGAAGCTATCCTTACTTCTCTTCATTATCTCTCAGCCCCTGTCCTACCAATCCTACTAACTCCATTTTTAAACTATACCCTGAATTCTACCACTTTTAGCCAGTTACATCACTGTTACCATGGTCCAAAGTCATCAGTCTTGTTGCATAGATTTCAGTGGCCTCCTTTGGTTCTTTATAAATGTTACAAAAGACCTCTCTTACCCCATCTCTAGTTTTTATCTCTTGCTTCAGTGACACTGTCCTTGCTTCAGTGACACTGCCCTTGATACATCGCTGGCACCCCAGTCTGGAACACCTGGGTCCTTTGCAGTACTGTCTGCCGTGTCTGTGAATACTCTTGTGCTTGGTGCCCATTAGGCTTGTAGCATATCCTTCAGCTTTATAGTCCGTTTTCATGAGATATTTTTAACACCATTTATAAAATAACAGACTCCTTTGCCACCCAGTAATTCCTGTTCATAGTACTCTATATTTTTTTCACTCCTTATCACACACAGTTTGTTACTTTTTATCTACATGTCCTCTGGACCATAAGCTGTGTATGACTGAGATTCTTTTAGATTCAGTATTGTTTTCCCAGGACCTGAAACAGTGCTAAACAATAGTATGTGTTCAATAAATAATTGTTTGTTTTGTTTGTTTGTTTTTAGATGGGGGTCTCATTATGTAGCCCTGACTGGCCTGCAACTGGCAGTGTAGATCACACTGGCCTTGAACTCACAGAGACCTATGTACCTCTGCCTCCTGAGTGCTGAGATCAAAGGTGTGCATAACTGCGCACAGCCTCAAAATGTGTATTGAATAAATTGAATAGTGAATCGGAATGCTGTATCTTATTTTAGAACTTTGACATATTTTCACTTAATCAGAGAGTTTTGAAAATTGATTAGGCCATAAAATTCTCCTTGATCTTACTGATATGGTTACTTGCTTTTTCCTTCTCCCCCCAAATCTAATAACATATATTCTGATAAGACTTTCCAGGAATGGGGACAGTCACATAAATAACCTTGTGGAAATAACGACTGGATGAATGCTGTTCTTATTAACTCAGGATGGGTGTCCTGTTCTGCAGGTTTTTAACCGACTTTGGTTTCCTCTCGTGAGGCCTGGTGCTCTCGCAGTTCTTTCTCACATGCTGCTCAGCTTCCAGCATTCTCCAGAGGCTTTCCATTTGGTAAGTGAAATACAGGCTTTCTACACTAGAAAAACCTTGTTTGCAAAATGTAGCTCACATAGCTCTATAAAGAAAAGATTGTAGATTAGCTTGTACCTGTTTTCATATAGCTTTACAGCTCCTTAGAAAATTGAGCTTGTGGAATATCTCTCCACAGAATACATTTTCAAAAAGGTTTGTGCTTCTCCAAAACTGCCCCACTTCCAGTCATTGTAAACAATGGAAGCTACTGCCCCACTGGGAGATGCCTTTGCTGGACTGTCTACACATATGGAAAGTGCAGGATTAAAGTGGCTGAAAACTACTGACTGTCCAGTTTGGAAAGCAGGAAAACATGTTTTAACCAGAGATTTAGCTTGCCTTCCAGTCTCCTAGCTCCATTTTTAAACTATGTCTACACTTCCAGCACTCACAGCCAGCTCCATTGCTGGCTTTGATTTGGTTTCAATTATTTGTGAGTCAGTGAAGATGAGGAATGACAAAATGGTATTTTGGACTCTGCCCATTTACCTGTCTAGATCATCACAGGAAAGCATTCATGAGATTACCTGCTTTGCCCAAGGGGGCTGATCCTCAGTTTTACAGTAATAGAAACTCATCACAGTACATCCTCCATCTTAGGGATACTAATATACCACAACAGAATTCAGGGAGACTGATGAAGAAGTGAAGAGTTCAGCTAGTAGTACAGCCTAGGAGAAGCATATCCACACGGGCCACTCAATGTCTCTTCCTTTGGGGGAAATCCACAGATATTGTTTGAAGCAAACGTTAGCATTAACTCAGATTTCACATTTTGAATGAGTGATTTTTGTAGCCATTGCTCTCATTTTGGTGAGACTAATGGTGAAACTGTAAGATTCTTTGTCAAACAAATCTCAAATTTGAGAAATTTAACAGAGATACTAGCAAAGTGTTCCAGAAGAGAAAACATCAAGTATTTGTCCTTGTCTTTAGGCACAGTTTGATAGGGGCCATTTGAGAAAAGACTTCTTTTCCAAAGTTTCTAGGAAACAGAGTCTATGACATACTTTAGTCACCTATTCTGTTTATTGCTTTTCATACTGAGGCATTCCTTAATCTGTGATTAATTACTTAGACTGTACTCCAACCCTATTTGTTTTTCTCACGGTTTTTTAAAGGATGAAAAATAAATACTTGCCTTTTAGATTGCTTTTTTTTTCCCTTCTGAAAAAAGTAGTTGAAATAACAAATGTTTGACTTTGATATTTTGTCTATTGAGATTAACCAAGCTTCATATCACCTATTTAAGGAATATTTAGGTTTGAAATTTGAAAATTAGGATCTAATTTAGGCCTAAAAGCCAAACCTGATTGTTGCCTACGTACTCAATATACTGTCTGCTCAGCTAAAACTAGCTCGTGCATCTAGTAACGGGGCATGTGGTAGTTCAATTAACAGCATCTCCAATTAATCAAGTGTTGGACTTGGATGCAAGGCTGACCAAGTCTAGTAATAACCTGAATTGAATAGATCAGTCAGCACATTAAGTGTCTAGAAAAGTTTAGGGGGAACCAAGAGTGATATTGTTATGGGCCAAGTTGCTATTCATATTTTTAAATTATTTTTTACTTATTATTTTTATTTTATATGTATGAGTGTATTGCCTGCCTGTGTGTGAATGCACCCGAGTCGTGCAGTGCCGTGGATATCAGAAGAGGGTTTCAGTTTCCCCTGGAACTGGAGTTAAGGACAGTTTGCAGCCACCATGTGGTTGCTGGGAATCGAACCTGGGTCTTCTGCAAGAGCATTCAGTGCTCTTAACCTCTGAGCCATCTCTCCAGACCCATCATATACTTTTTATGAATGGAAAAAAATAATTTTAGATGCTAAGGTGGATAGTTAAAATGAAGAAACAAAAATACCAGCTATTAATTAAATAAGTTGCATACATTGCCTCAAATAGCAATTAGTATATTTAATGTGTATTATAATAGTGTCTAAAGACATTTAATTTCACACATTCAGAGAAAGTATTTAGAAGGTAGCATCTTGCTTAGCAATCTGTCTGTGTAACTGTGGAGAACTAAAGTCCTATTTCTATGTCAGTGATGATACTACCCATTTAGGACTTAATAGCATACAACTATAACCTGATTGCCAAGACCAAGTCTATAGTAGAAAAGCTTTGGAATGACTTAGACCTATAAATTCCATTTTAAACATTCTTTTTTTCTTTCATCTCTCTCTTCCTTCACCTCTAAGGAAACAAAATCATTTTGGATTTCAGACTATTTTAGCAAAAAAGTATCTGACAGATTGTAGTCTTACGGGGCAAATTCATCATTAAGATTTGTTTAGAAATAATAGAGATGAGGGCTAGGAATATTGCTTAGTGTTAGATCCCTCATCCAGCTTGCAGGAGTCCCTGGGTTGGATCCTCAAGATAGGGAGGAAGAAGAGAGGGACAGAGGGACAGAGGGAGGGACAGAGACAGAGACAGAGACAGATGATAGCAATAAGATGAACTCATTAAGAACTGGTAACAGACATGTCCAAGCTGCATGCAGCCACACATAGCCAAAGATAGCTATGAGTGTGGCCCAGTACAAAATTGTAAACTTACTTGAAAAGAGATTTGTTGGGCAGATGGCAGTTTGACAGTGGCACAAGGGAGATAATTGAGTACATGAGGTAAGAGTAATTAGAGTGCTTATGTACATGAATGAAATTGTAAAGGACAAAATTAGGAAAAAATTAAAATTTTAAAATCATGTACTTAAAACATGAGTTTTTGTGTTTGGCTTGCCTTGAACTTGGTATGTAGACCAAGCTTTCCTTGATCTCATAGACGTCTGAGTACCTCTTCCTACTAAGTGCTAGGATTAAAGGTGTGGGCCACTGAGCCCAACCTTTTTTGTCTTATTTTGTTTGTTTTGTTTTGCTTTGTTTTGAACTCAATTGCACAGTTCTAAAATACTTTATAGGTATTGAGATGTCATATGTTGGCCATGTCCACCGCTCTGTTAGAGGTAAAAATTAAAGAAGGTAATGTAGAGGCTACAATATGACTTAATACATTTGGCACAAGAATAAATCTAGACAGAGCAGATTAGAAATCACTGTTTATTTAAAAATCTGATTTATGTGACTCTTTGGGCAGAGGAAGGGCCGAGAAAGGTAGCTGATTGCTGATTGGAACAGTACCGTATGATGACCTGTCCCTGCCAGAGGTGTGAATTGACTTTATCAGGAGTTAGAAGCAAAGAGCTGCTTTGCAAATAGAACATAAAGATGCCTTTACCTTCAGAAGTATAAATATATAGTATCAAATTACACTAATAATAATTAGTTGGAAAAGCATACTATCATACTAATTATTAGGCATTTCTGTAAATTAGACATCATCCCTGTACTTTTCAAAGAAAAAATGTAATCTTGTTATCTGGGCACATTTTAGTTACATATTAGTTAAATATATAAATTCTTAAAAAAAAAAAATAAGGCTTTCTTGAAGTCTTCACTATGCAAAGTATGTATAACTTTTTCCCTTGAAAAATTTTATTCTCACACTAGATGGAGCTCTTTAGCCAATTCCAGTTTAGGGTTTTGTCAGAGTTTCGATGTGGTATTAAAAAATTTGGGGGGGTTGGGAATACAATAGTAGAGCACTTGCCTGGCATACACAAGGCTGTAGTTTGAGACTTAGCTCTCCCCCCACAAAAATAATTTTTTTTAATTCAGCAAGGACTAAAAATAGTGTTTTATACCTTAGTTTGTGCTTAAAATAAGAGAAGCATATTATGTTTTTAGCATAGTGTTTAACATTTATTTGTGTGTGTGTGTGTGTGTGTGTGTGTGTGTGTGTGTGTACATGCATACATGTACCATGATATGCATGTGGAAGCCAAAAGACAAGTTACAGAAGTCAATTCTCTCCTCCTACCTTGTGGGTCCTGGGGATCGAACTCAGGTCCTCAGCTTGGTGGCAAGCATCTTTACGTACTGAGCAATTTGCCAGCCCTTTTAAAAATGCTTTTGTGTGCATATCTGTGTGTGTAAGTTCTCTCCTACCAATTAGGTTCCAGGGATCAAACTCAGATTATCAGGTTTGGTGGCAAACTGCCTTAACCACTGAGCCAGAAAAAAAGGCATATTAAATGCAATTAACAGGGGCTGGAGAAATGGCTCCACAATTAAGCATGTTTGCTGATGCTCCAAAGGACTTTAATTCAGTTCCTAGCACCCATGTCAAGCAGCTCACAGTCACCTCTAACTCCAACTCCAGGGGATCCTACACCCTCTTCCAGCCTCTGCAGACACTCACACAAATGTGGCAGATACACAGACACACACATAAATTTAAAAAATAAAATGATTTTTTAATGTAAGTATAATCAAGATATGATTTCAGAAAGTAGACTTACCTTGCTATTCCAAAATGTCTATAACTTCTTTAGAAAAAGGCTATGATGAAATATAGAGATACATATGTGCTGATCATACATTTGCATTCTATTTGTAGGTTGGAGGATATGCTGTCAGTTTGTATATTAAGAAATATTTGTCTTTTTTCTCTTCAGATTGTCCCCCATGTAGTTAATCTGGTTCACTCTTTGAAAAGTGATGGCTTGCCTTCCAGTACAGCCTTCTTAGTGCAGTTAGCAGAGTTGATACACTGTATGATGTATCATTATTCTGGATTTCCAGATCTCTACGAACCTATTCTGGAGGCAGTAAAGGTATGATGATAGTTGTGCCAATATTTGTGAGTTACACACTATAGTATAATGGGAAATTGTGGTAGAACATTTCTACAGCCAACTATTCAGTTTATTATTTTACAGAAATAAGCTTTTTCTTTTTAAAAAATGCAGTTAAAGTGAGATGTCATTAACGCTAGGACATAATCTTATTTGCTTTCACCATTCTACGTTAATAGCCATAGTTCTTCCTAAGTATTTTCTCACAGCTGTCAACAACAACAAAAGAGGTTTGAAGTTTAAAATTCCATTTTAAAGGTTTATTTTCTATGGTCTGAGTATTAGATGGTGCTCTCAGTCTAAAAAAAGCTATCTGTTTAAGTGGAAATGAGTTTTCCAATTTTCCTTATTTTCCACTGCTCAGGCATGAAGTATTTTTTTTGTTGTTTTGTTGTTTTGTTTTGTTTTTTTGGAGACAGAGCCTCTCTGTAGCCCCAGTTGGCCTGGCACTGGTTATATTGACAAGTCTTTCCTGGATCTCCTAGAGATCTTCTTGCCTCTGCTCTGCCTCCAGAGTACTGGGATTAAAGGTTCATGCCACCCTACCCAGCTGTAATTTGATTTTTTAATGACTAACCAAGTGCTGTCAGTGATCTCAAACTAAGTGGGAGCAAAGAAACCTTAAGTGTCAGTGGAAGAGTCTCATTATGGTGTTTGTTAATTTAATAACAAAATTAGTTTTTACTTTATTTTTCAATTGTCTTTTCTTTTTATGAATTAGGATTTTCCTAAGCCCAGTGAAGAGAAGATTAAGTTGATTCTCAATCAAAGTGCCTGGACTTCTCAATCCAATGCTTTGGCATCTTGCTTGTCTAGACTTTCTGGAAAATCTGAAACTGGGAAAACTGGTCTTATCAACCTAGGAAATACGTGTTATATGAATAGTGTTATACAAGCATTGTTTATGGCTACAGAGTAAGTTTAATTTGAACCTTTGAATTTTAACTAGAAATTAGTACATGCTGATGAAACATGAGAAGGTGAGGATTGTCTGCTCATTCTTTATAAATGTCCTAAGTGTTAACATTGATGTCCAGTTGCCTCATTCAGAAATGAAGCTGCTTCTAATGTTTAGGAAGTATTGAAATGCCAACATGTAAATTCTATGTGATTAGATTGCACTCTGTATTTACAGTGCTATTATTTTTTAAATCACTGTGCCTTAATATTTAATAATGTAATCAAGGGATTGACTGAACCTATTCCAAAGGGTGTAAGTGCCCTAGAATACTTCAGTGCTCTTTTCCTGTATCTTTGTTTCTGTTATCCCACCGTGTTTTTTTAATCCATATGTCTTTTGGAGTGTACCTGGCAGGGGAGATGATATGCTCACAAAGGTGGTTTTCCCAAGCAGTGCTTATCCATTGCACTCTGGATGTGCTGACCCCTGTGATTTCTCCAAATATGGGAATTCAACTGCATGATTTGTGGTAGTGGGGTCTTCATACGTTCCCCTAATTTAAAAAAAGGGGAGCAGAGATAAACTCTGTTTCTACCCGAGCATGATAGTTACAAGACAAATGTATAAATAGGCATGTTCCTTTGCCCTTTTGTGAACTTTTCAAAGCCATCTTCTTTTGTATGCAAACAAATAAATGAGAATTCATTGTTAGAAGAATGTCATCCTTGGGCTGGGGATATAGCTCAGTTGGTAGAGTGCCTGCCTAGCATGCATGTAGCACCCCATGTTCAATCCCTAGTACCTTGTAAAACCCAGCTTAGTGGTATATGCCTGTAATCCCACCACTTGGGAGGTAGAGGCAGGAGGATCAATAGTTGAAAGTCATCCTTGACTACATAATGAGTTCAGGACCAGCCTGGGCTACATGAGGCCCTGTCCAAAAAAAAAAAAAAATGCTGTCCTTGAAAGCACAAAATAACTTTTCCTAAAAGCCGAAATGTGGTTGAATTTGAATTTTATAATACCAATAACATATTTGTAGAACTTCTCCAAAAGATGTTGCAAGTTGTTAACACCTGCCCAGAGAAATCATAGACTATTAGATATAAGACTAAACAGTCCATATATGACCACTAGAGGTCATCTGGCCAACCATTTTATTTTATATATGTCAGAAAGCAGAGACATGAAAGCAATGTAGCTGACAGGAACAGTTCAAACCATGTCTTATTTTATGGTGCCAATAATGGTATATCAGAATAGCATAACATTTTTTCTCAAATAACATATGATTTCTTTTTTGTGGTTAAGTTAAAAAAACTGACTCTATAAATATATATTGTAAAAATTACACACCTGTTCTCAAAATTTATCAGTTTTATGTGCATTATTCCAGGCCATCTTTGTACGATTATAAATCAGTATTTAATACAAAAACACCTGGATTGCTTAATTTTAGAGAATCCTATTCCTTGCCAGCCACTTGCTTTTAGCATTTAATAACTGTGTTGGAAGTAAGAACAATGTGAATCTGATTGACTGAGTATGACATGATTTATCTTCTTATTTTAAATTTGTTTAATTACCGTGGGGTGGGAGCATGCATGGCATAACACACGTGTAAAGACCAAAGGACAACTTTGTGGAGTCCGTTCTCCTTCCACCTTTATGTGGGTTCCAGAGATCAAACTCAGGTCATCAGGCTTGCATGGCAGGCTCTTTGCTAGCTGAACCATCTCATCAACCCTGGCATTTACTTAACCATACTCCTTATCGGATTGTTTTGCTAATAACATTTCTCTAGCCACGTGCAGATAAGATTTTCTTTGAACAGAAGATGCCAAATTGCTTTCCTTTGAAATGCTTTAAGAGTCTCCCCACCCCTTCCCATGTGTGTGTGTCTGTGTCTGTGTCTGTGTTTGTGGTATAAATGTTCTTTCCCATGAAAGATCATGTGGAAGCCAGAGGTTGATGTTGCAGTATCTTCCTCAACTACCTTTTCACCTGATTTTTCTGAGGTGAGGTTCTTCGCAGAACCTGGAGCTCCCCTTTTCAGCTAGGCGGGCTGACTGGCCAGCAAGGTCCCAGGACTCACCTATCTCTGCCTTCAAGCACTTGGGGTTACAGATGCAGGCATTCATGCCCAGCTTTTACATGAATACTGGGGATGTGAATTCAGGTCCTTACTTGACCCACTGAGCCATCTCCCCAGCTCAATTTTTTAACTTATCTACTAATATATGATTGTACTTGTGATCCCATACCTCTTGATGGTACTTGATTTAATAAGTGTCTTGCTGATAGTGTCTTGCTGTGTTTCCCAGCCTGGCCTCAAATTCATGAAGCTTCTACCTCAGCCTCCTGAGTATTTGGGACTGACTATAGGCACACAGTGTGTACTCAGGTTCCTTTGTTTTTATTTGCATATTGCTGACCATTTTAGAATTTTCCCCTCCTTACTCAAAAGAACAAAACAAATGAGCGACCTTTTCTTTGTGTGTCTTCCTGTATAGTTCTTTGTTTTTAATGTTGGTTTATATAAATTCTGCATGATAATCCTATGACTCATGCTTTCTTCCAGGGATGTATTCAAATTTAGATAGTGTTTTTTATTTTTAGATATATGTAATTTTATGTAGCCACATCTTCCATTTTTGTATTGTCTGTATTTCAGACCCATAGAAATTCCCCCTTCTTTACTTGATAATGATTTTTTTCCAAATATTTAATCAATTATTCTTGCTTCTTGCACTGTGTTTTTGAATAGTTCATTTTGTTGTTGAATTGTTTTGTTTTCTTTTCTTTTGTTTCAGCTAGAGTCTCTATAGCCATGATCAGTCTGGAGCTCACTGTCTACTCCAAGCTGGTTTCATATGCATACTCTTCTTTCTCTCATCTTTCTGGGTGATGAAATTACAGGTGTATGCCGTCACACCTGGCTTGGGCCACACTAATTTTCTAAGCTGTGTTTTTATTTTCTTAGGCATGTGTATGTGTCTGTGTGTGTCTGTGTGTGGGTATGTGCACATGATTATAGGTGACTTTGGAGGCCATCACATCCCCTGGAGCTGGAGTTAAAGGCAACTGAGCTGTCCAGCATGGGTCCTGGGAACCAAACTCTGGTCCTCTTCAAGAGCAGTATATGCTTTTACCACTGAGCCATCTCTCCAGTCCTGTACCACATTTCTTTAAATTACCCTAACTTTAAAATGTATCTAAGATTTTTTTGATGCATGAATATTTAAAAGATTTAAAAGTTGCTTTTGTAAGTTATAAGTTAATATATTAGCCTATTTACATTTGTTAGCCCAGGAAATAGAAGTAGAACAGTATGTAGACCATGCCAGGCCACATGGTAGTATCTACTTACTGTCATCTTCCCCTCCCTCACTGTGTTACAGGTGTACCATTAACTTTGATAAACAGTGGACTATCATGGAAGTGAAGTGGAACTTTGAAGATAATAAATTCAAACCTAGTTTCCTTTAGGTTTTTTTTCTAAGTGCATGTATTAGTGTATAACAAATACTTCTCTTTCAGTTTCAGAAGACAAGTATTATCTTTAAATCTAAATGGGCGCAATTCATTAATGAAAAAATTACAGCATCTTTTTGCCTTCTTGGCTCATACACAGGTGAGTATATGTGTGTAGTGTATGTATATTAACTTCATGATAATGTTTTGTAAACTACTTATTATTATGAACCTTTTTAACTGATGAAATGATATATCACATATCTTACCCAAGGCAGCAATTCACTTAGAAATTCTAAAGGGATGCTGTCTCAAATATCTAGAGTTTTTATTTATTCTCCCTGCTTCCCATCCTTATAGATAAATACTAAGCTGATCTATTGTCCTAAAAGCTATTATGCATAAAGTTTGATTTCCTATCCAATAAATCTCTTAATACAGAAATAATTTTAAAGCTGGATGTGGTGGTATCTGACTGTAATCCCAGCACTCTGAAAGGGTGAGGCAGGAACATTGCCCTGAGTTCAAGGTCTGCCTGGGCTGTATAGAAAGACCTTCTCTCAAAACAAAAAGAATTACATGTATGTGTTTTTTGTTTGGGGGTTTAGTTTTTATTTGTTAGCTTGTTTGATTTAGTTTGCACAAATATGAACAACTAAAATAATTTTCTGGTGCTAGGCTTTTTTTTCTCTGTTTTCTAATATGTACCTTTCATTACAATTACAGATCTATTATCTGTTAGGTTCTTGAAATTAAAATGTAGTGATTTATTTTATAGTGATCTTTTATATTCACAAAGTAATATAAGGAAATAAATTATGGCAATGACTGAAGGTCACATAATTCATTTGACAGACAGACATTGAGAGATGCTATATGGAGTCTCTTATAAGAGTTAAAGGGGAAACCATGTTTTCAAGGAATCTAAATTAGGTTTGAACATACATAGAAATTATATACGTCCATCACATATAATGTATATTGTTTTCTGGTTTTACTCGAATTGCAGTTGTGTTACAGAGGTCTGTCAAAACAGTAACTAGAACCAGAATAGAGATTCAGAACTGATAAGACTTGAGTTAATTGGAATCTCCTGTTTTCCATCTACAAGCTGAGAGATATCTCAAGTATAACTTATTTGTTTGAGACAGGGTTTCATGTAGCACAGGCTGATCTCAAACGATGTAGCCAAGGCTGGCCTTGAACTCCTGATCCTCCTGCCTCTACATCTGCTTCCCAAGTGCTAGGATTGCAGGTCAAATATAGCTTATTAAATGGAAAGCATCAAAACAGGACTGAGATATGATAATGATGGCTTTATTAATACTGAGGGGGAATGAACGCTCTCTCCTCGCCGGGTATGGTCGCATATTCCTGTACTCCTAGTACTTGGGCATCTGGGATAGGAGGATCAGACAAAAGTCTTAAGGCTAGTCTTGACTGCAAAGCAATACTAGACTGTGATTAAACAACAACCAAAAAGATCCCTAGCTTTACCCTCTCCCATTGTGTCCTAGTAATTTGATTTCTGTATTTATCACTACTCTATATTTACTATATTATACATAAAAATGTATATGTATGTATATTTGTGCAGATATATATACTATATTAACTTACTAAATCAGAGCTATTAGGAAAGAAAACCTTAGGAGGTTTCCCGGCTTTCAAGAAAAGAAGAAAGAAATTAACAAGAAAGCCTAATTAAAGTTCTATGACAGTTGAGACCTTCTCTGGTAGCAGAACAACAGGGATTATTTTAGGTAGGTAGCTTTCCCTAAATAATTGCAAAGCCTTTTTCTCTTATTAGTAAAGCTAATATTTACCAAGCATTAACATTTTTCTAGCCCTCGTACAGAGTCTTTTATTTCTTTATCCTCAAAACCAATCTGTCTGGTAAAAAATATATATATATATATATCTCCAGTTTGCTAAAAAAAAAAAAATGAGCCTAACTTGAAGTTGGCAATCAACTAGTATGCTGAACTTTCTTCCTAACGTGTGTAAAAGTTTCCTTAACTGAGAATGGCACTATTGATAAATGCCATAAATATTCAAAATATTGAGAGAATTTCAGATTTTCAGGTCATTATCAGATCTTTTCATATGTCTATTTCTTTCTTTTTTATGGCAAAATCTAGGATTTGAGTCTAGATGATCCCAAAGTTCATGATCAACCACTAGATTAAACTGCCTCTGTACTTTTTTTTTAAGAGAGAAGAAAATTAGCAAGATCCCTAACCCAAGTGCTCCCATTCTGCACATGTATGGCATGTGCCCACACAGAGGAATTTTCAACTGAAGTAGATATGCATTGCTCCTAATTACTTGATCCACAGTACATGTTCATTAACACATCTTTATCACATTTTATTTTTCGAAAACTTAGAGATTCAAATACATGACTGTCTTAGAGGGATGAATACCACAAACAGTGCATATCGAGAGTCTGAAATATCTGAGTTCAAGTGTAATCTCTCCTGCTGTTCATTTAGCTGTTTGACCTGAGCAAGGCTCATAGCTTCTTTGGGTATCAGCTCTGCAGAGGTGAGAACTTGTGACTAAAGGTTACTTAGCTTAAACTTGTTTTCTCAGCTTCTGAGTTGCCCCCATGTCTGACACTTTTTAGGAAAGATAGAGTACAATGTGTACAATATTGTTTTAAGGAATAGGAGCTGGAGAGATAACTCAGTGGTAAGAGCACTGACTGTTCTTGCAGAAGACCTGGGTTCGATTTCCAGCACTCACATGGCTCCCAACAACCATCCGTAACCCCAGTTCCAGGGTATCTCACACCCCCATCTGACTTCTGTGGGCATTGTGTGACATGGGTGCACTTACATACATGCAAGCAATACACTCAGACACATAAAATAATAAAATATTTTAAGTAACCTTTATTAAATATCATATAGTAAGATTTCATTACTTGGTTCATGCTATAAGAATCACTTTCTTGTATTTTCTTTACTGCTCTTAAGAGGGAAGCATATGCACCTCGGATATTCTTTGAGGCTTCCAGGCCGCCATGGTTTACTCCCAGGTCACAGCAAGACTGTTCTGAATACCTCAGGTTTCTACTAGACAGGTAAAAAGTAATTCAAGCTTGCAATTTAAACTGCCTTCTCTCAACACTTCATTTCTACTTAATACTATTTTTAGTTTTCAGTGTATATGTTGATCTTTAAAATATCCTTCCATTTACTATATATTTAAGTTTTCTTTTAGTTTCTTTTTTTGAATTCTTTTACTTTGGAGCAAGTATCAAAGTCTAATAGAAGGATTCCTAACATTCCCCAAAAAACTTAGAAATCTATGGGTTTTGCTTTTTTTTGTTTTTTGTCTTTTGTTTTGGTTGTTTTTTTTTTTCAAATTACAAGTCTATGAGAGACCAGCTTTTCTTCACATATTTCATCTTTTAAAAAAATGCATCAATAGATAGAATACAATACAGATATTAGTATCCAGCTGTCTTCTCTGAAGCCAGATGCTTAGAATACTTACAAAATGTAAAACAGTACCATTCTCATTATTTTTCATTTTAAAAATGCTATATTTATTAATGATAACAGGCTCATTATTTTTGTTGGTTTGTTTTTGTTTTTTTGGGCTTTTTTTTTTGTCTTTTTGAAACAGGGTCTCCCTGTAGTTCCAGCTGACCTGAACTCACTATGTAGACCAGGCTGCTCTGAACTCCCAAAGATCCGCCTGCCTCTGCCTCCTGAGTGCTGGGATTAAAGGCGTGCGCCACCACGCCTGGCAAATGTATCATTTTATTACTTTTATTCTCAGGCTTTTAATATAGTAAATATCAGTAATATGTATGTATTAGTTACTTTTCTGTTGCTGTGATAACATACCCTGACCAAAAGCAACTTAGAGGAGAAAAGGTTTATTTTTACTTACAGTTCCAGAGGGATAGAGTCCATGGTGGGGAAGGCATGGCTGCAAGGATTTTGAGACCAGCCTGGCAGTCAGGAAGCAGGGAGATCAATCTGCATTTCATCCACACATGAAGCACAGAGGGAGAACAGAAAGTGGGGCCAAGCTATCAAAACCTCAGAGCTCACCTCCAGTGACAGATGGACTTCATCTAGCAAAGCTCTACCTCCTAAACATTCCATGACCTTTTGCAAACAGTGCCACCAACTGGAAACCAAGTGTTCATGGGCTTTGGGGGCATTTCTCATTCAAACCACCCCAGTATAGTACCCAAATAACTTTAGCTCTCAGGTTTCGTAGGGGTTTTTTTTAGTGATTACAAAGGGACCCTGGAATGAAAACGTTTAAAAGCCAATTTATAATTATATGGGCTTAGTATGTTTTACTGTTTTCTTATTGATAAATATTAAAAGTAATATATCTGTATATTTTTCAGTGTACATTCCTTTCTGTTGTATGAGTTACTAGTGAAATCATTTGGGCTCAGCCTCTTCATTCCTCCTTTTCAGCTAGGGTATGTTCATTGGTTTCTTTGTGCTAGACTGCTGAGTTTACACCAGGCAGCTATATAGAAGACAGTTAAGCAACGTATATAATTAGCTGCAGTGGAATATGTCCTATAAAACAGTACAAAGAAAGCAAAGTGAGAAATAAAGTAGTACTAGTTTCCTGTTTTTTTTCTAGATTCTCTGTTCATACTTTTGATTAAAAGAAGAGAAAACTTATGTTTTAATTAAGCATTATCCTTGATAAAAATAACTTATTTAGCCAGGCATGGTGGCGCATGCCTTTAATCCCAGCACAGGTGGATCTCTATGAGTTCGAGGCCAGCCTGATCTACATAGTAAGTTCTAGGCCTGCTGGGGATACAGGGAAACCCTGTATCAAAAAGACAAAACAATAATAATAATAACTTGCTTATATAAGCCACCAATATCAAAATATAGATGACATTTAAACTTGCCTATATAATATATCCTCTTTCAGACTCCATGAAGAAGAAAAGATCTTGAGAGCTCAGTCCTCACACAAACCTTCTGAGGGTCTGGGGTGCAGTGAAACTTTGCAAAAAGTAGCCAATAAGGTCGCTATACCAGCAGAGACCCCTTGCACAAGTGATGGTGAGAAGACTTTAATAGAAAAAATGTTTGGAGGAAAACTACAGACTCATATATGTTGCTTGAACTGTAGGAGTACCTCACAAAAAGTGGAAGCTTTCACGGATCTTTCACTGGCCTTTTGTCCTACCCCTTCTATGGAAAACTTGTCTTTCCAAGATCCAGCATCATTACCCAATGTGCAAGATGATGGCCTAATGCAAACTGGTGTCCCTGGTCCAGAAGAACCAGTAGTTTATAATCCAGCAACAGCTGCCTTTGTCTATGACTCAATTGTGAATGAAAAAATAATAGGCAGTCTTCCTGATGAGTTTCATTGTATGGAAAACACTTCTGTCCCTAGTGAATCTGCGAAGATTCTCCTCAGTAAAGATGTACCTCAGAAACCAGGAGGTGAAACCACACCTTCAGTAACTGACTTACTAAATTATTTTTTGGCTCCAGAAATTCTTACTGGTGATAACCAGTATTATTGTGAAAAATGTGCCTCTCTGCAGAATGCTGAGAAAACTATGCAAATCACGGAGGAACCTGAATACCTTATTCTTACGCTCCTGAGATTCTCATATGATCAGAAGTATCATGTGAGAAGAAAAATTTTAGACAATGTGTCACTGCCACTGGTGTTGGAGTTACCAGTTAAAAGAACTACTTCCTTCTCATCGTTGGCAGAAAGTTGGTCTATAGATGTTGACTTCTCTGATATTAATGAGAACCTAGCTAAAAAATTAAAGCCTTCTGGGACTGAAGAAGCTTTCTGTTCCAAATTGGTGCCCTACCTATTAAGTTCTGTTGTTGTTCACTCTGGTATATCCTCTGAAAGTGGGCATTACTATTCTTATGCCAGAAATATAACAGGTACAGAGTCTTCATACCAGATGTGCCATTTACTAGAGGGAGAGAGTCCCATTTCAGTTACTGAACAGGATTTGGAAAATAAGGAAATGTCAAAAGAATGGTTTCTATTTAATGACAGCAGAGTGACATTTACTTCATTTCAGTCAGTCCAGAAAATTACAAGTAGATTTCCAAAAGACACAGCATATGTGCTTTTGTATAAAAAACAAAACAGCACTAATGAGCCAAGTAGTAATAATCCAGCTAATGGACTCTGGGTCAGTGGAGACCCACCTCTACAGAAAGAACTTATGGACGCGATAACAAAAGACAATAAACTGTATTTACAGGTAAGTTGCAAATACAAGTTTCATTTTAGGAAGTTACTTTAATGTACTAATTTTGAGCTTTACTCATTTTCAAGAAATACTGAAGCTTACATCTAGATTTATATGAAATGAACCATCGTATGTTCTAATGTCAGTGTGTTATGAAAAGTGTCAGTTAGATGCAATATAGAAGACCTTATTTGTTTTAATTAGAGAGACGCATCTTGGTTGTTAGTAATTGCAAAAGATGAATTTAATTAGAGAGGGTTATAAAATCATGCCATACAGAAACATAACATTTAATAAAATGTTAGTATCTTCTTCCCCCTTCCCCTCAGTCCACATACCAGGGAAAACAACTAATTTTTAAAAATTTACTATTATTGTTCTGTATGTGTTGACATGAGTGTGGGTGCACATGTAGCGGTCAGAGGACTTTGTAGAATCCATTCTCTTTTCACCTTTACATGGGTTTCAGGAATTGAAGTAAGGTCTTCTAGCTTACAGAGCACACACTTTACCCACTGAGCCATCTCACTGACCCCACAACTGCTAAATTTGATGTTGGTTCCCAAAGGTTCTTTTTGTAAATTTTTTTTTTTTTTTTTGGTTTTTTTGACACAGGGTCTCCCTGTAGCCCCAGCTGTCCTGGAACTCACTATGTAGACCAGGCTGGCCTTGAACTCACAGAGATCTGCCTGCCTCTGCCTCCTGAGTGCTGGGATTAAAGGCGTGTCTTTTTGTAAATATTTTAAGGGAAACTTACTGACATTCAGATAGTAAGATTTAAAAATACTAAATGAATATGTGAAGGAAAGATCTTTGTTCTTAGAGGATATAGCAACAGAGCCAAGGGGATGATAGAACAATTAGCTAAGTAAGAGCTATGGAAAAAAAGTTTCTGTGACTATTCTTTTTTTGGAGAAATTACTTCATTTAATGTTAGTCAAGGTCTTGTTGCAAGTTTTTTTTTTTTTTATGTGTATGAGTGTATTGCCTGCATGTATGTGAGTGCACCCGTGTCGTGCAATACTGCAGAGATCAGAAGAGGGCTTTGGATTTCCCTGGAACTGGAGTTAAGGACAGTTCTTAGCCTCTATGTGGGTGCTGGGAATTGAACCCGGGTCCTCTGCAAGAGTGCTCAATAACCACTGAGCCATCTCTCCAGCCCCCGCTGCAAGTTTTTTTGTTTTTTGGTTTTTTTTGACATTTTCCAGCTTTCTTTCAACTTAAAAGGACCAGAAAGCTGGAGTACCAGTGCATGGCTATAAGCCTGGCACTACCTAGAGGCAGGAGGATGACCAGGTAAAGCCTAGCATGTACCACATAAGGAGACCCAGCCCTCAAAACAAAAAAGAACCAGCAGTAAATTACAGGTGAAATGATAGGAATATTAATTGAATGGTTCACATGAGCTTAAATGAAGTTTTTAAAAGTTTTGTGTTTGGCAGTCACAGACCCCCTAAAATACTAGAGAAGAAATGAGCCATTATTACTGATTTTTAGGGAAACACTCTCAAAAAAGATTTCAAATTTACTGCATTATAAAATACCCAAATAATGATACATGATACATTTTAAAGGAGTATCACAGTATTCTAGAATGCCACAAAAAAGAATCTACAAAATAAAATAAATTTAGAACTGGCTGGGTACCAAATACTAACACTCAGTTGGATGCCTTAGTATCAAGATAATAGAAGTAGACTGTATTAATTCTTATCTTCCTTACCTTGTGTCGTTTGAACACTAATTCTAACCCCACAGTTTTGAAGGTGGGGTGAAGGTAGAATGAAGAAGACAGCTAAGTTGAAATAGAAAATGTCTATCTCATAAAATGTATACTATAAGGCCCAGTACAATCTTTGCTTTTGTAAATAAACAGATTATCTATATTAAGATATATTTATCAGAGGTCTAGTTTCTGACTGAACTGACAGACGCGTTTATAACCATAACTGCTGCTGCTGAGAACGAAACCCAGGTCTCATTGACTTACAGGTTACCCCACTGCCTCTGAGCACATACTGGATCACAAGCAGCTATTCTTTTCACTGTTGCTTTAGAATCCGGTTTTACACCCTGCCACATGAATTTAGCACTATTTATTCACATTTGCTCGTTTTGAAGCTGAGTAATGTTCTGTTTTCTTTTTTATTTTGTTTTCATTTAATTTTTTTGCATGTGTATGTGTGCGCACTTGCACGCATGCATTGCACATATGTGGAGGTTAGAGGACAGTTTGTATGAGTCAGTTCTCTCTTCCACCGTACGAGTTCCAGGGATTAAACTCGGGTCATCAGGTTTGGCAGCGAATATCTTTACCCATTGAGCCATCTTGCTGGCCCAATAGCTACTAATGTTCTAAATTCAGAGCATTTTATTTATTAAGCACTTAATGTGTACCTACACATAGACAAATATGACTGGTTTTCTGGTATAATTTCTAGTAACCTGTTAGGGAAAGTTCTAAGTACTACTAAAGAGATAGGGTTCGTTTTACATATCCATACTTCTTGGGATCCACCTTACTGTTTGTTAAGAAGTAACCTAAGGAAGCAGAACCAAGAAAGAAAGAAAGAGAGAAAAAGAAATTCATACTTTTGTGATTTATAACATACTATGATTATCCACTTCCACAATAGCATCAGTGATAATACAGAGCAGATAACCCATTGTGATGATCGGTGTTTTCTTTGTACAAAAGTTCCATTCCTCTTGTATTAGAGCATTTTATGAGTTTCATGTTAGTCTGCTGTAAAGTGAGATATTGAAGATGACTTTGGGATCTGTCACTCTAGAGTTATGAGGAATTTAGTCTCTCTGCCTTGTTTCCTGCAAGGTAACTGGGTACTTCAGTAGGACTTAGGATAGATTGTATTTAGCATTTTAATTATATAAAAATTGTTTTTAATTTTAGGAACAAGAGTTGAACGCTCGAGCACGAGCCCTACAAGCTGCTTCTGCCTCCTGTTCATTTCGGCCCAATGGATTTGACGACAATGATCCACCAGGAAGCTGTGGACCAACTGGTGGAGGGGGTGGAGGAGGATTTAATACAGTTGGCAGACTCGTATTTTGATCCTGAGAGAATAGAAAATGCACTTGGTCACAAAACATTCAATGTTATGACTGTTAAAATGTCAAACTGTAACAAATCCTATATCTATCTACTATTTTTCCTTTTCATTAGACCCTTATACTTTAAGAAAACACACTCAGTGATTGTTTTTATTTTCTTGACAATACAAAATGCATCATGGAAAGAATATCTACCTCTTAAAATTCCATTTGCATTTATGGTTAGACATGCTTGACCAGAAGTGTTCAGAAGAAAAAAGTGTACCTGGTCCCTAATTAAGCTGCATTAAATTTGGTAGAAGCATAAATGGCCTATCTTCAGTTTTACTGAGTGAAAATTATAATTCATTTAGCATTCTTTATGAAAGAATTGAGTCTAGAAACTGATACATGTATTGGTTTTTTTAAAAAGAAACTCTTTGTTTCTGGTCCAGTTGGCACATTACTAAATTCAAGTCTTTGAAAATAGTGGAGATGGTCAGTGTCTGTAGAGGCGGTAGCACCGCGCAGCAGGCTGTCACTTCAGGTTGGTGTTGGTCTGTTCTCAGCGTCACTGTATTCTCATGTCAAGTGCAAGTGGTTTTAAAACCATCCATATGTGGTGAATTGATTTTAAGAAAGGTGCATGATCCTGTAGGAGCAATGTTTTTAACCTAAAAATTGTTAACTTTGTGGTATTTCTAATTATCCAAGGGTTTTAAACTTCTATTTCAGGGAGTATATCTTCTGTGTGTTTTGAAGGAGGCGAGTTCTGTATGTGCCTTGCAGTAATGTAATGCAAAAATAGGTTTCTCTGACTGCAGAAAAGTTTTCTAAAAATAAAATGTTAGGGAAGTAATTTTTGTGCTAACATTAAAATTATAACTTTTTGAAAGGTATTAGATTTTTCAAAAGTAAAATTTGATGGTTCTAAATCAGTAAGTGTAATGGTAAATTTTTAACTCTTAGAAAAATTTAGAGGAAATTAAGCTAGTTGAGTTTTAAAAAAAAAATCATTTGTTACTTTATCCTCAAAACATTAAACATTGATTAACATTTTTAGAGTTGTATATTTGAGATTTTTTTTCCTTTGAGATTATATGCTTTACACAGTTTCTATTTCATAAAGTATTAAAATGCCACACCCTACCATTCCTTCTAGCCTTCTTTCCTTTTTGATTTGGGAGTGGGGTTTGGGTTTTGTTGTTGTTGGGTTTTGTTTTGTTTTGTTTGTTTATCCAGGAAACCGGAAACATGTCAGTTCTCCTGGGTCTTGATTATATAGTATTTAAGAGTTGTCCCAAATATGGTTCTTCCTGGAGGTTTTGACTTATCCATGGCTGTGCATTGTTCTGAAGATTAGTCTCACATTTATTTTGAAAACATTTTAAGGAAATAATGACCTTTGGTGATTCTAGGTTTATCTTTTTCCCAAGCTTCTGTGGCAGTGCTTAAAAACAACCCTTATCTTCATTCTGCTGCTCCCACTCCTAACCTGGTTCCAGTCGCCAGGACATTTCAGAAAATAGCTAGGTTAAAACTAGAAATGCTCTGTAGAATCAGTGGAGAATTATCTTCCCTGTAAGTAAATAACAGAAGGATTTGCTTTTCAGTGGGCTTCCTCTCCTTAACATGTTTTCCTGACTTACCCTGCATGTTCCATTATCCAGTTGCTAGCTGGATAGTAACTTAGAACCAGATATGTCCATCTTAGCATTTGTTGAAATTGACGAGATCATTAATACTTGGATTAATATTGGACTAAGATACTTCAGGAACTTCTGGGAAAGCAGTAAGCCCCCAGTTTTATCTATGAACATCAGATATTTCAAGGATTTTGTGTGTCAAGACAATATATATGGAATATTGTAAATGAAAATTTAAATTCTAGTAATATAATACTGGGATTATTCACATTATAATTTGAAAACCATTACCAATGACTTGAAAAATAGTTTCTTCTAAGATTAAAAGTATAGCAAGTACCGATTACTTGCTGAATTTCATCATTTAGAACCTGAGTAACAAACTTTACTCAAAAGCCCATCCAACTGAACTTTTTTAAATAAGGTGATACTTTGAATTACCCTGATCCCCCCCATGCCTCTTTTATTACTGTCTTATTAATCACTGTTAGTCTTTCACCTATTTCTAACTGGTTATACTTTCCTCTGCTTCTTCTAAGTGTTAAGTTTTCAAGCTAAAGCCTGATGAGAGGATGTTCTAGCTTGTTTCTCCATTGTTGTGACAAAATACTCTGACCAATATCAACTTGGGGAGGAAAGGGATTATTTGGCTTACATCTCCCAGGTCACAATTCATCAGGGAGCCCAAGGTAGGAACTCAGGGAAGGAACCTGGAGGCAGGAGCTGAAGCACAGGCCATGGAGGATGCTGTTTACTGGCTTGCTTTCCTGGCCCATGCTCAGCCTGCTTTCTTATACAACACAGAACAACCTGCCCAGGGGTGGCACCACCCACAGTGGACTGCCCCCCCCCATGCCACATCACTCAAAACTCAAGAAAATATCCCACAGATATGGCCACAGGCCAGTCCAATGCTGTTAAAGAGAACAAATTAGGCTTCACTATGAACACAAATGTAAAACTAGACATCTGTCTGCCCTTTGAAAGACATTTGTTTATACATTGAAAAAGAGAAATTGTTTTCCCTAAAGAGATAATACAAGGAAGGAAATTATAGAATATGGTCTTGGAAGATATTTAATGTGTCTACTGATAAGTATATGTACAACTCTGACTCCTTGACTTACATATCAAGTTGAAGGAATGATTCTGGTTCATTCAAGCACACTCTCACTGCCTGTCTTCCAGCTGAATAGTCGGGGAAACTATAGCACTTTTTTGTCTTCAAGTCTTAAGATGCCATTAGAATCCTTTGATGTAGAGATAAAAATCCTTCATCAAGTCTTAATTTCTTACATGAAATCCTTGTGCTATATTGAAGCAGCTTAGTAACATCTAAAAAGAAAAAAATTTCAAAGTCTTAAATCTTTCATTTTCTTGGGGTAAGTGAGATGGCTCAGCATAAAAGTCCCTGCCACCACTGAAGCTTGAGGACCGGAATTCAAACCCCAGGATGCACTTGGTGGAAGAAGAGAGCCAATTCCCACATGCAGTCCTCTGACCTCCATGCACGTGCCATGGCGCACACACATACACATACACATGCATGCAATAAATAAAAATGTGTGATTTTCTTTGCTCATTTAATTCTGTTCTTTTTATGATAATGTTATCTACAAAAAATATGTCTTTCCAGATATCACTTAATATTACCCTTTTAGAAATGAGGATTGGATTCTTATTCTGTGCCCAGCACACCCTTAAGAAAAAAAGATTGGTATATCTAGTTACTGGAAATTACCATTTTGATGTTTGTTTTGCTCAAAGTGTATGCATCTTGTAGTGTATACCTAGAATACTTTTTAAGTGAATAATTCAAGGAAATGATACTGTGCATTTGTATATAGTATCTTTTCTCAAGAATGGTATACTTTAGGGCTAGGGATGTAGTTCCATTTGGGAAAGTGCTTGCCTAGCATGCATGAAGCCCTCAGTTTGTTCTCCATTGCTGCATTAAACCAGTCATGGTGGTGCACATCTTTTATCAGCACTTGAAAGGCAGAGGCAGAAGTTCAAAATTATCCTAACAAAATCATCCTCAGCTAAGTAGTTCGAGGCCAGCCTAAGACAAATGGGATCCTGTCTTTAAAAAAAAAAAGAAAAAGGAATGTTATACTTTATATGTCATTCCACCACATAAATTATTTTTATTGAATTTAAGTTTCTGAAACTACCTGAAGTAGAGGAGGATTTACATTTTATTTTTAAACCTAAGAAATGTTAACTGTTATTAAAATATCAGTAACATCATCTGGAAGATTATGGATCTTAAGCAATGTGATCCTGTAACTAAGAGGTTTGAGCACAAGGAAATTTTAATTAAAGGTATCCCAGATTAAAAGTACTTCTGAGTGTACACTGTTCCTGTACTGAGCATTTGCCCGTTGTCATAGCTTCAGTGTTGGGCTTATTTTGTTTTACTGCATTAATTTTTGCAGAGTCCCTTTTTAGATGTGAATGAACCTCAGAATGAGTGGAAGATTTAACAAAAAAGGATTCACAGTCAACAGTGCCTTTAAAAAAAATAACTTGTTAAATTCCAGCTTTCCCATATGAAAAGAAATTGCCATGTAAATACTTTTTGAAGAAATGAGAACCAAGATTTTTATAAAATCAACATTCTGAGTTTCAGACATTCAAAAGGAGTTGTGTAAAAACTTTAGCCCCAATGTTACATAACCAGTGTGGATTTAATATTAAAAATAGAATCAAAGAAGTCAGCCAAGTGTATTGCCAGCTCTTGTCAGTGTCTGTTATAGCCTGCAGTTGTTTTTCTCTTAATATGTTTTGCTTTGTGTCACACACACACGCACACACACACATACCCCTTGATTTGGGGGAGATGAAAAGGATAGCTTTCCCTGGCTCAGTCGGCAGGGCATTGTTTCATTTTGTTCTACTTTGCACTCGTGTTAAAATCACTTGGAAAACTTTTTAAATAATCCATGTTCTGGCCTCATCCCAGAAATAAATGTGGCCATTGGGCATCAACATTTGAGGATATGATTTTAGACATGAAGGCTGGGTTGAGAGCTTGGCCTAAAGGAGTGTTCTTCCTAGGACTTTTACTCAAGGGAACTAACAATGCTAAGTTTTGTGGCGGCATGATGGCAGATACATTTGTCTTTAACTCACAGTACTTTGTAAGTGGATTCCTACCCATACCCTCCCCACCTCCTTACAGATAAAGACCGAGGTTAGAAAGAAATAGGAATAGAAGTAAGAAAGTTGCTTAACAAACATCTAGTAAAACTCAGAACTGAGATTTTTTACCTAAGTCTTTTGCAAAGCTAAAGTCACAGTCTATAGTAGAGGAGCAGTGACAGAAAAAAATAAGCAAAGAACTTCAGCAAACCACACATTAATAAAGGCTTACAGAAAGTGTTGTGGAATCATGTTTCTAGTCTCTGGCCTTTCCATTGTGTCTTGGTGTAGCAAGCTTCTTTCCGTACTTTTTCCTCTCCCTTTCAATAAAGGTCCTGGTCAAGCATAAGATTTAGCAGTCGAGGTAAATTGCCCCCCAAGAATCTCTAATGCCCGGGAATGGTTAAACATAAACCTTGAAAGATGTTATTTGTGCAGCTAGTAAAACAAAGTCCAACACTTTTTCAAGGATTAAATTAATTTTAAAATTCATAATATCCAGCATCTGATAAAATTGTGAGACATTCAAAGACAGAGGAAAATATAACCCACATCTAGGTGAAAAACCAAATCTGATTAATCAAAAGTTAATGGAAAGAAGGGTATTTGCAAGCTAGGAGCTTTAAAATGTTAAAGATATTTTAAGAAGTAAAATGTCAAAGACATATCTAAGAAGTGACGACCAAGAGTTAACAGCTTTAGCAAAGTAGGCAAGTGCACTCTAAGGTACAGGCATCACATTACTTAGGAACAATGATAGAGAAAAGTCTTAAAAGCAACTGGAGAGGGATGGATACATAGAACCGAGCCCTCAGGTCAGATCTGTCCTGCCTCCTCTTCACAAAGTTTGGAAACACTGCTGTACCTGTTGGCTTATGAACTGCCTTTGTTTTCTCACTGCCATGGCCGCCTCAAGTAATTCTAACAAACTATCACTAGCATATTTATCAAAGTACAGACAAACTTTGTGACTCTATAATTGAGACAGTAGTCATCAGAAAATAAAAGACATAAACATGATATATAAAAAGTGCAGAAAAAGAACCCTACTGAATATTCACCATATCCAGGGAAATTTTCAAAATGGAAATGAAACAGACTTTTTTTTAGATTTTTTTTCCCCCTCTATAACCAAATACCTAACAAGCAACATAAGGGAAGAAGGGCTTATTTTGGCTCACAGTTGAAGGGTACAGACCATCATGATAGAAGGCATGTCGGTGCAAATGACTCCACACTCTGGTGGCAGAAGCCTAAGACCAGGAAACAGAAGAAACAGCAAGTGGGGCCAGGCTATGAACTTGAAGCCCCATCTCCACTCTGACCTATTTCCTTCAGTTAGGCCCTACCCCCTAAAAGTTCCACAACTTCCCAAAAGATCTCCACAAGTTGGGCATCAGACATTCAAACACATGTGGGGAGTGTCTTACATCCAAGCTGTAACCTTAGACAAAAGCTTAGAGAACTTTTCCTTGTATATGTACACTATATGTTAAGGAAAATTCTTCAGGCCAAAGGAAAATGCTACCAGCACAAGGGAAAGTATGCTGGAAATGGATTTGACACCATGGACTCAGACTATCCAAGAAAGGAGAGCGCGCTTTGGAAAGCTCAAGACTCACTGCCCACAAGCAGCCATTGGGACTTGGTCATCCATCCACCATGTGTTGGGCACACACCACACAGAAGTATGAACATGGACAAAAGCAGGAGCTGGCAGACTGCAGGCTGTAGTTTATAGTTTAAGAAAACCAAATGATTTAAAAGAAAATATTTAACTTGCTTGCAATCTTTTATAATTAATCACCCTCTTCTGACCTCTGTGAGCCCTGCATGACATGGGTGCACCTACCCACATGCACCTTTGGGAAAAGGGAGGGAGAAGCAATGGAAGAGTGGTTTCTGAGATGTCTGGTTGTCATTTCATACCTGATTCGTTGACTGGGTTGTATTCCTATTGGTACTTAGAATTTTAGCCTCAGAGAAGGTAAAAGTGAATTGTTTATGAGTTCCATTAATAAAACATCAGTTCCTTGGGCACACTAGCCACATTTTTAGAACTCAGTGGCCTCATGAGCCACCTCAAAGAACAACACAGCTCTAGATGCAGAAGAGGAACTGGTGTTTGTCATTTATACTTCCTTCCCATTTGTCCACCATCAGACCACTCAGAATAAATGCATAGGACTGGAGAGACGGCTCAGCTGTTGAGAGTGCATACCGCTCTTACAAAGGACCTGAGTTCAATTCCCAGCACCCTCACAACTGCCTATAACTCCAGCTCTAGGAAATTGGAAACCCTCTTCTGGCCTCCATGGGCATCTGTACTTACTTCCACACACCCACACACAGACACATATAATTGAAAATGAAAACATTTCTTAAGTAAATGTTTATCTGTTTTCTAATTATGAAATAAATGGAAATGCTTAAGGAAAGCATTCTGAGTACCTATCTTTCTGAAATTTTCAAGCTCAATTTAGAGGATAGACCATATAGGAGCTCCATAAAGAAACAGTAATCTTAATGGCTTTCCTGGGATTAACAGCAGACCAATAAACTTATTGTTTCATGCTGTCGCTGCTGACAACTTACTAGTCAGTCTTTCCACACTATAATAAAGGCAATAACATAACATTTTGAGCCCTTTAGGATGTCTTGTCTTTTACATTTATTCTTTTTCTTTCGCAGTGGTGGCTTGTACTCTTTCCTACACTTCCTACCAAGGTGAGTGTTTTTCAGAATGTCTGCCTGTGCTTTATATAGTCTCAATATCAAAATCGCAGCACATCTCCAGGCAGAGCACTAATTCTGCAGCCATGTCCTTTCTCCAGCATGATCCATACTTGGCTAAATCCAAGATACATGTTTATAAATAGTGTTCATACAGTGGACGGTAACAGGGATGACAGAAGTATAAGGGCTCCAGTGTGGGGGGAGGGCTATGGGAGGGTGCCATTTGGGATGCAAGTATAAAGATGAATAAGACTGGGATAGTCTGTGTGAAATACACACACATAAAATCAATCAATCAATAGTGTTCATGTTGTATTTTTGACAGCTTCTGTTTCCAAAGAACTTCATTTTCAGGAGTGAAAGACAAGCTTGACCTTAACTTGGTAATGCTGGGAGCAGTTTTTTCTCAAACCATGGTCCAGAGTTAATGAGGAAAATACTGAAATACAGTTTTCCATCAGAACATGGAGAACTGACGTCACTGAAATTGATGGTATAGCTCTGTAGGTCTCTGCTGAGCAATTTCCCTAGATAATTTCTACCCTCTTGGCTTTTATAATATCAGAAGCAATTTCATAAGCAGATTAGCCAATGATAAAAGTATTACTTTCCTCATGGCAAAGATAAACAGCAATAACAATAATAAT
>NW_008347042.1:4998915-5022017 GCF_000622305.1 Nannospalax galili
TAATATTAATAATAAGAGTAAAACTTGCCTCTCCAGACAATGACATGACTCCACTGATAAATGTGCTTGTCACCAAACTTGACAACCTGAGTACGATACCTGAGACCCACATGGTGGAAGGAGAGAGCTGAAAGTTGCCCTCTGATACATGCACACACACACACACACACACACAAATGATTAAAAGAAAAAAATTTAACTTGCCTCAACTTCCACCATCTTTCCCTAAATCCCAGTAAAATAATAATAGAGAAAACATTCTAAGCTAAATTTGGAATCTTGCTGTGAGATTTTGTCTTCCTTGATGATACTGGCTAACAATAAACAAATCAGCAGTCGTCTGAAACAGTAATTGAGTATTCTGCTCATGATGTTTTAATGTATTAAAACATCATAGTTAGGCATTTACAAGTATACAACAAGCTATGTTTGTGTTAATACAAGTTATCCTCCCAAATCAACTACTGAGTCTAATAAATGTTTTAAACAACCCCTGTGTCTGTTTTCCAGACAACTCAGGGTCAGTCAACACTTGGAGGACTGATTTTGAAAGTAGACTAGGAGAGTCCTGTGTTATTTATAAAGAGGATCCTCATGTTGAACAATCCTTTCCCTGAATAATTTTTACCTGCTGTGCTCTTAGTAATGGTGGAAGCAATTTCACAAGCAGATTAGCCAACAGACAAAAGTACATTCTTTTCTTCACCCATTACTAGGATGGGCACTATTAATAACGAACACAATTGGGAAGGGTTTGGTGATGGCTCTCCTGGCTGCAGAAATGTAAGTTTGTAAGCAAGGAACCACATAAGCACATGTACCCAGGCATTAATTACTCTTAACTTCTTTTTTTTAACCCCTCAGTTGTCTTTAAGAGAGGTTTTGGTAGTTTCATTATTACTATTCTGACCCTGGTAAAGAAATGAAACCTGGAGCCTCATGCAAGCTAGGCATGCATCCTTCCACTGAGCTACCCCCCATTCCCCATACCCTCATAATGCCATTATTCTGGCAGACAGGTCTCCTAGCCTTGTTTTACACGCCATATAAAATTGAATAATAAAAGTGGCCACAGTGAAACAGGTACTTTGAGAGCTTTCCATGGAAAGAAAAGAAAACTATGCGAAGGACATACATTACATGGGGTCTGCTTACAAAACGTCTTTGCCTATTTTCTGTCTTAGTCCTTTCTTCACCAAGTCAAATAAATGCTGTTACCTTTATCTCCACAGACATAGCTGTCTCCTCAGGTAACTTCTCTGTGCCATCTCCCTAAGCTTCTGTGCCATTCTCTCTTGAAAGCAGCACTAGAGCTGGTTTTAATGAAGAGTTTCCTTAATAAAATTGCCAACCCTGGGTTTTTTCAGATCACATGTTCCTAGTGATGGCCATCCTACTATACAGAATCATTAAAAACACAAATCTGAAGTGGACTCTCAAACTTCGTGTACTAAAGACACTTCAGAATCGGCCCTAAGTGACACCACTGCTGGAAGACATAGTTGCACACAGCAGGAAACAGCTGCATGATGGGGTCTTCCAGTACCTGGGATGGGTAACCTGTTAACTTCCATTGGACTGAGTTGCTCTAAAGGCAGAAGACTGGTGTATTACTTCTATGTCACTGTGACCAAATACTCAACAGGAACAACATACCAGGCGAGGGTTTGTTTTGACTCACCAGTCTGAGGATACAATCCATCATGGGAGGGAGGCAGGAGTGGAACACAGTTGTGACAAGTGGATCAGTAGGCAGACAGCCAGGGTGAAAGTGGAGCTGGTCTATGAACTTCCAGGCCACCGCTATGGCCTGTGGCCATGTGTCTACCAGCTAGGTCGATGTCCAACAGGTTCCACAATCTCCCCAAAATAGCTCCAGCAGCTGGGAGCCAAGTGTTCAGGCTCCTGAGTCTGTGGGGGCCTTTTCACATTCAAATCATAACAAGTGGGGCACCAGACTCCAGATTCTTTCGCTTTTGAGCACATACTTGCACTGGTGACTTTTTCTGAAGCTTCTTGCTTCTTGGACTAAGCAGCTACTGGTTTCTTCCACCTCCAGCCTTCAGGCAGCTGTTGCAGAGCTGCCTCTGATCATGCAACCCGACCTAATAAATCTGTTGCTTTTACATGTTATTGGTTCTGTGGAGAGCCTGACAGAAACATTACTTTTCAGCTAGACAAATGGCAGAGGCGGGAAAGAAAGGCACTTATTAAGATAATGTGCTTATGCAAATCAAGCATAAGTAAAAACGGTGTGGGAGGGCGATGTTTGGTACCAGATTGTGTCATGAATTGGAAATGTTTCCAGAATCTAATGATAATCCTGTGACTTTTAACTCATTTCAGTGTTTTCTTTTTTTAATTTTGAAACAAAACCCCTTAGATCTCTATCACATCTCGTTTTTGAATTTCCAAAATGGGTAGCAAATAAGGAAATCAATATTGGAAATTGTAAGGCTATAAGCTTTGGAAATGGAGAAATAAGACATAGTATGAAATGTTTAATTTTTAGAAGGTTGGCATGAGGTTTTTTAGTAAAATGCATTTGGTCTAATTGTGCCTTAATCTGTTTAATTATGAAGAAGAATTAAAATTACCTGGAGAAAATTTTAACGTTTTTAGTTGTGTTGAATTTCCCGTGCATTCTTCTTGGTATTTATTTAATTTGTGGATTCTTTGGTCCTTAGAACAGTGTATTTTTTGCCCTCTGTTCCACTTGCTTGGCTGTTCAGCCCATAATTTCTTGGAGCAGGTTCACCTGCCATAAGTATAACCTCCTGAACAAACCCACAGAAAACAACTGTTGGGGCAGGCTGTGTCCAAGGCCAGCTTTGAGGATTTGGCCTGTCTTTGAGGACAGAAGAACCAGGGGTTCTTACAGATGAATGAAACTCCAAGGAAAAGAGAAAGGGGCATTGAATGAAAGGAGAAAAGAGAGGGGAACGAAGGCCATGCTGGCAGCAGCTTAAGTACTCTAACCGGATTTTTATGAATTTATTTCATACTTCACAGTGCAGTTTTATACAAAACTTTATTTAATTGTTTTAGATATACCTGTTGATTAAGCAATCTAGTTTTATGCTGTCTGAACAAATATCTTATAATCTGCATATATTATGATCCTAAACCAGTCAAAGCGCTAGAACTGAAATATCTGGGAACTTTAAGCAGCTGCAAAAGCAGCAACTGCTATAGGTACAAAAAAAAGTCCTTCAAAAGTCATCTGAAGAGTGGGCTGTCAGGCAGCATGGCCTTTCCCGGTGTGGGACTTTAAGAAGAAGCTAAATTAATGAGATGGTACACACCTGTAATCCCATCATCACTAGAGAGACTGAGACAGTGTCCTGAGTTCAAAGCCGGACTGGGCTACATGGCAAGACCCTGTCTTGAAAAAGAGACCGAAGATAAACCAGGGGTGGTGCCAGTCACCTGCAATCCCAGCACTGCAATCCCAGCACTAGGGAGACAGACAGGGAAATCAGAAGCTCGTGGTTGTCTTTGCCAACCTAAGAAATTGTAGATCAGTTTGGCGTACATGAGAACCTGTCTCAAACACCAGAAATCAAATAAACGAAACAAACATGGAGGAGAGAAAGGAAGCAAAAGAGAGATTGTCTAGTTTTATTTCTTTCAAAGGTTAATTTTACAACACTGCTCACAACCCAGTACAAAATGTTTGTGCATTTGTACAAATGTTTATTTATGCAGTCCTGTAAGTATTCATCTGGGAAAATGAAATTGCTTGAGTTGTCAAAACCAAGAAATAGTTTTCAAAACCAAAGAAAAAAGCAAACGTGAGGCAAATACTATTTTAGAACTGTTTTTGTATGCTGACTATATAAATGACTGTCTCCAACTGAAAAGAAGCCCTAAAAGAAATCACAGTATCACGTAAGTTAAAAACTGTTCAATAATTGTATCACTATAACTGCCATTTTTGAAATATATATATATATACATACATGTAGCATATCTCTCAAGGAATAAGTAAATAAAAATATTAATGTTTCTGGAGGGCTGTTATCTATGGTACAGTTTTGTTCTTTTTGACTTTTTCATTATGTACATGTATTTTTTGTTTGTTTCCTCTTAAAAATTATGGGCCCAGCAAGATGACTCAGTGGGTCAAAGTTCTTGCCACACAGCCCTGACAACCTCATACATGTAGCATATCTCTCAAGGAATAAGTAAATAAAAATATTAATGTTTCTGGAGGGCTGTTATCTATGGTACAGTTTTGTTCTTTTTGACTTTTTCATTATGTACATGTATTTTTTGTTTGTTTCCTCTTAAAAATTATGGGCCCAGCAAGATGACTCAGTGGGTCAAAGTTCTTGCCACACAGCCCTGACAACCTGAGTTTGATCCCTGGAACCCACTGGAAGGGAGAGAACCAACTCCTGAAAGTTGTCTTCTGACCTCTACACGCATGCTTTGAGCACACACACATACACACACACACACACACACACACACACACACTGAATGCATGAACGAATAAATGGCAAATGTAAAAGAATACTTTTAAATCATATTGTAAGCACCCGTTTAACGAGATCTTAGTGTGCTCTATTCCATTCTCATGCTTCCAAAAGACGTGAAAAGGAAGCTAAGATGGCATCCTGGGAACAAAACAGCAAAAGGACGGGATTACACGGTGGCAGTGAAAGGAGGGAATGAACTGAAGGACAATGTTTTAGGACCTGATTTAAAGTCAGCATGACTCTATGACCTGTAAATTCTGACGAAGGTCAAGGTTTCGTCATTTTGTGAGACCTGAAAAAGTACAGTATCTCAATATTTAAAGTTTTGCTAGAGGATCAGTCGGTGAAAACACTCTCTGCTACCTTTTGTATACTTTATTTTCCAGACAGGAAAATATGAAAGGTAGAAAAGTCCAAACGTCCGTATTATTATATTCATGGGATAGGGGCTAGGATGAAGAAAGGGATGGAGTGTCACTTGCTATTTTTACTTATTTATTATTTATTTATTTATTATTTTATTTATTTATTTATGAGGATGCATGATCTGCCTACAGACAGCCTGACAAAGCCATCTCTCTCCTCCACCATGTGGGTCCCAAGGATGGAACTCGGGTTAGGCCTGGCAGTAAGCACCTCCTTGCACTGAATCATCCCACTAGCCCAGTTTTCTTTAAACATACTTTACCATAGATTTTGATTTGGGAACCATGTATATATGTTTCACGCTTTTTTTGTCAGTGTTTTAGTTGTATACAAAAGGCATTGTGATCATATTACCCTCATGACCCTCTTATCCCCTGTCACTCCACCGACCCCTTCTTCCTCCCACTAGTTCCCCTCCTACTTTGAAGTCTTTTTGTGTGTGTGCAGGTCTTGTGCAGGAAGTCACAAGTGCAGAACACACAGTGCCGCTGCTCTTCTGGTGCCCAGAAGACAATGCTCCACAGCACTCCCCCCCTTCTCTGGCTCTTATTTCTACACCCTCCTCCATGATGTTCCCCGGGCCTTCAGGGGTGTTGCAAATGTCTGTTTAGGGGTTCACTCAGCGGTCACTTACTCTTAGCACTCTGACCAGTTAAGATTCCTTGCATTAACCATGACCCTTTGCAAAAAGAAGCTTCTCTCACATGAGACCACACCCCCACCTGAGGAGCTAATAACAGTTGATGGCCCCATGATAGCCTGCCCGTGCTCCAGTGGATGACTCCACTCACACACATACAAGCACCACTCATTACACAGTGCCGTGCCTAGGCTGTGGACAGAAGAGGGCATTGAAGCTCCTGGAACTGGAGTTACAGACGGTTGTTAGCTGGCATGTGGGCGCTGGGATTCGAACCCAGATCTTCTGCAAGAACAGCTAGTTAAGCCCTTAACTGCTGAACCATATCTCCAGCCCTGAGTTGGTTTTCTTTAAGGGTATGAAACTAGGTAAGTTTACCAGGCTCCAAAGGATGAATCCACATGGAAGGATATTTGGGGACACAAATTTGACTTGATAGGTCATAATATATATGACAGAGTACATGAAATCCAGTGGGTGAGGAGATCCAGAAGTGGGGTTCAGATAGGAGAGGGGGCCTAAATATGATCAAAGTATAGTGTATGAAATCCACAAAAATTTAATAAAAAGAATTTTAAAAAATACATATTCAGAAGGCAATTTGACGCCATGTCTATTTAGCAAAACATCAGTAGTACATTCCTCCCTAGGGCCTATGACCTCCCAGCCATAAGCTTTTGATTAGGTTTATAGCATCGGGCATGAATTTCCTCCTGTGGAGCAGGTCTCAGATCCAATCAGAAAGTAGTTGGTTAACCTCCACAAATAATCGCAGCACTATTGCAACAGTGGATGTGTCTTTCCTAGAAGGCTGGTAATGGGGCATGCAGATACACAGCTGGAAAAGGCTCATGATGAATATTCTCCCCTAGCAGCCTACGTAGCACCTTCTGGCACTGTGAACAGACTTCAGGGAGGAAGCTTCAGTTACAGCTTATTCTCTCTGGGTCCTGCATCCAAAGCATGTGGCGTCTTCTGCAATAAGGTCTTACTATTTAGTCCTCACGGGTGACCAAGAACGATGGCAACAGCCTCAACTGTTTTGGAAGCCTCTGAGGCCTTCCTGGACACCTCCTCACAGGGAGGTATCCTGCACTTAGCATTGGCATTTCCATTTGAAAACCTGTGGCTTCTGGGAGCAGCACTGTCCATACATGCAGGGTACTTCCATTCAAATTCTTTCTTTTAAATTATAGTATTTAGATAACATAGAAAATAATGGTTTCATATGCAGCTTTTTTATACAACCTGAGTTTCGGTTGACCATCCCTGAAGTCCTTCCTTTTCTCCCATCCCCTCCATCTCCATCTGTTTAATCCTTTCTCGCCTTAGTAGTCCCCTCTAATTCAATACATGGTATTTTAGAAATTAATTTTTTATTGATTTTTTAAATTTCATACATTTCCCACTCAAATCCAGATAGAAATTAATTTTTGACTGATACCTAAAAGCGTGGAAATCACTCATATTAATGGAGTACTAGGCACTGTGTTGAAATGTGTAGGCTTTAAATTCCAAGTACCTACTACCTATTTCACCCCAGAATTATCTGGAAGCAATTCCAAGCACCATTCAAGTCCTTAAATATCCTCATTTCTGTTACAAAATGCTAACAATTCTTTTCAAATTAAAACTTAACCGTAATAAAACATTCACACCTAGTGTCCCCAGACTCTAAGGGATAGACCCACACCCAAGAGTATTTTGAAAACACAAATTAGACTCAACAGACCTTTAAAAAAGACAATAGAGGATGTGAAGTGAGGGGGGGGGATGGTAAGGTGGTGGCAGAGAGAAGACAGGGGTCTGAATGTGATCAAAATACATTATATGATGTTCTTGAATCAATAAAAATATTTTAATTTTTTGTTTTTTAAATTTTTTTATATGTAGGAGTGTATTGTCTGCATGTATCTAAGTACACCTGTGTTGTGCAATTCCCTCGGAGGTCAGAAGAGGGTGTTCAATTCCCCTGAAGCTGGAGTTAGGGGCCATTATTACCCGACATATGGGTGTTAGGAATCAAACCCAGGTCCTCTGCAAGACCAGCCAGTGCTCTTAACCACTGAGACATCTCTCTAGCACCCAAATAAAACTATTCTTAAAATATTCACACCTAAAGTGTTCTGGGAGGTGCAGAAGCACTGGGGCATGGCAGCACGTGCTGGTGCCTCTGTACGCTCAACCCTGACCTGACCACACATCAGTGGGTGCTCGGTAGTAGACAGCTAAGGAGGACAGTCAAGTTCTTCTTCACCTTAAAGCTGAAGGGTGCCCAGAATTAAGGGGGAACATGCTGTCCACGAAGTTTGTCTTTAAAAAATATAATCAGGTATTGACTTTATGTCCAGAGTTGACCTACATATAGAGATGAGTCATTTCTCAGAGAGGATCAGTGTGTCTGCTAAGGTCCAGGTAGCTCTCTGTTCACAGTGTGCGGTAGCCTGACCAAGTCCACTGAAACAGGAGCTGCTTCTGAGTTATTTTTCCCAAATACATGTACAGTCTTGTACACATCTCAGCTGCAATGTGTTTGGAAGGTTATTCGTACAAATGAATTAAGCTGCAAATTTAGTTAACCTTTAGAATTCATTTTGTAAAATCAGCATTTAAATACAAAAAAAATCATTGAAACTGAAAAATATATCAATACTTCCTTAGCCTCATCAAATTTGTCAATGTCCAGATGTCCTCAATTGCTTTGCGATGGTTTTTGTTGTTGTTGCTGTTGTTGTTGTTGTTGTTGGTGGTGGTGGTGGTGGTGGTGGTGTTTTGTTTTGTTTGTTGTTTTTTACAGATAATTTCTTTGAATCAAGAACCAAATACTCTCTGCATTGCAACTGAGATAGCTCTTCAAACATTTTCAGTCTGTGGTTTTCCCTCTCCATCTCTCTTTTTTGTATTCCTTGCAAATTTGTTGTCACTGTTGAAGAAACCATTTTTGTTGCTGTTCTATAATTTCCCTTGGACTGTCTCTAACGTTGTAGAGATACTCGGAAGAGCTAGTCCCTGTACTGTCATGCTTCTAACCAGTTACAAGTTGTACTTACGTGCCTTTTGTCAATTTATATTTTTAGAAGTGGCTTCTTAAATTCTTTAAGTTTTAAAGTTGTATAAAAACAGCAAATGTTGCTGGGCATGGTTGCACACCCCTTTAATCCCAGCACTTGGGAGGCAGCAGCAGGTTGATCTCTGTGAGATTGAGATCAGCTTGGTCTACATAGTGAGAATCTATCTTTTAAAACAAACAAAAACAAATGGGACTAGAGAGGTGGCTCAGTGGTTCAGAGCGCTTGCTGTTCTTGCAGAAGACCCAGGTTCGGTTCCCAGAGCCCATGTGACAGTTAACAGTCTAACAGCTAACTGCAACTCCAGTTCCAGGGGATTCAACACCCTCTTCGGACTTCCTCGGGCATTGTACGCATGTAGTACACTTACTCATTCACATAAAATACAAATAAATCTTTAAAAAGTAGCAAATATTGATGATGTGGAGAAAAGAACCCTTGCATGGGAATATGAATGAGCACAGTTGTTAAGGAGAGCAGTGCTGAGGTTTGTCAGAGAAATTAAAGACAGAACCAGCATATGCCCAGCATCCCATTACTGGCACATATCCAAAAGAAATGAAGTCAGTATGTCAAAGAGGTATTTACAACCTGTGTTCCTTGCAGCATCAGTCACAATAGTGAAGAAATGGAAACTTCTGAAGTGTCAATCAACAGAACGAATAAGGAAAACGTGGCATGTTGCACAATGGAACACTATTCAGCATTAAAGTTCACAGTCTTTGGGGGCAACATAGAACTGGAGCTCACTGTGTTAAGTAAGCCAAGCACAGACGGGCAGGTACTGCTGATCTTCATCCTAGGTAGGAGTTTAAAAGTTGCTACAGATAGAAGCTGAGAGTAAAATGGTGTTAGCAGAGGCTGTGGAGAGGAATGTGAGGGAGGGATGAGAAGTGACTGTAGATGTGCTGCCCCATGGTGATCACAGATGACACTAATGGGATGTGTATTTCAAAAAGCCAAGAGAGGGAAGTTTTCAAGTTTACATCACAAAGAAAAGTGTTAAGGTTATAGACATTTCACCTGCTACAAACGTTACATGAAGCACGCATGTATCAAAATATTACATGGTATCCCAATTAATATGTATAATTTTCAAGCTTTTATGTATCAATTAAAAATTAACTTTGAAAACTGCTGTTTTAGCCAGGCGTGGTGGCGCATGCTTTAGTCCCAGCAATCAGGGGGCAGAGGCAGAGGCAGGCGGATCTCTGTGAGTTCAAGGTCAGCCTGGTCTACATAGCGAGTTCCAGGCCAGCTGGGGCTACAAGGAGACCCTGTTTCAAAAAGACCCAAAAAAAAAGAAAAAAAAGAAAAAAAAAAACCTATTGTTTTAGAACCACATACATAGTTCTAAAATAAACAACTGCAAAGCAGGGGCTATAGCTCAGGGGTTAGTAGCACTTGCTGCTGTTGCAGAAGACATGGTTCACTTTCCAGCACCCACATCAGACAGCTCACAACTGCCTGTAACTCTAGTTCCAGGGTACCTGACACCAAGTCTAGCCTCTGTGGACACCTGCATGCACATGGTGCATATATAGTTAGGCACACACACATAAAATTAAATAAATCTTAAAAAAAAAAAAAAACCCAACTATGAACCAGTGTATGTATTTTTTTTTTTTTTAAAGAGAGGCTGGAAAGATGACTCAGTGGTTAGCTCTGGCTGCTCTTTCAGAGGACCTGGATTTGGTTCCCAGCACCCACACAGTGGCTAACAATTATCCATGTAGCTCCAGTTCCAGGGGAATCCAACACTTTCTTCTGACCTCCGTGTGCATTGCGCAACATGGGTGTACTTACATACATGCAGGCAATACATTCATACACATGAAATTTAAAAATACACTTGGGAGGCAGGTTGGTCTACATAGCAAGTTCCAGGCCAGCTGGGGCTACAGGGAAATCCTGTTCTAAAGGAAAAAAAAAAAAAACCAACTTCTAGCCTAGTCCCTGTCCTGTTCCCTTTCCCAAGAAAACAAAGTAAAAATAATGGCCACATTGTTTAATTATATAGTTTGCTCTCCTGTAGTTTTGCTTTGTTTTGGGCATGCAAACTTTGAGGACATAATTCACCTTATAGCCATGGTCATGATGAATGCCAAGTTTGGGGCCTGCTTCCCTAGATCAAGTCATTGGCCAGGCCTATTAAAATGTGGCATTGAGGGGGCTGACAATGTCACTCAGTTTGTAGAGTATTTGCCTGGTATGTATGAACCCCAGGATTCAGTTCTCAGCACAGCATAAACTGGGCATGGTTGTCTACACCTATCACGCTAGCACTGAGAAATACAGGCAAGAAAGATCAGAAGTTCAGGGTCATTCTCAGCTACATAGTGAATTGGAGTCCAACCTGGGCTAAAAATATTAGACCCTGTCTAAAAAAAGTGGCACTGAAAGAACGTATTTCTTTCCTTTTGTCTTATTTTTAAGTTTTAGATCATTTTAAAATATGTATAATAATTTGATACTTTAAAGGATCCCATTTTATGCAGTGCCTTGGGGTGGATTTCACAGAAGCAGAGCCTGAGATAATGATTCTTTTCAACTGTCTTAATTATTCAGGAAGTAGTCCCCAGGAAAGGAAAGTAAGAGAGAGTGTGGGAAGCTGGGTAGGGGTGGGGGTAGCTGAACAAAGAAGTGTTCTCTGGAGACTGGGGACCTTGGAACTTGAAATGCACCACAGAATCAATGTCATTTGAGGCAGAGGGTACAGTGTCCTTTTTATCCCCGCCTAGGGTCACTGAATTAAGTCTGAGGGTGGGGGCAGAAAGTATACCCAAGGCTCAACATCCAAGAGCGGCAGCTGGATTTAGGAACCCCTACAAAGAAGGTGCTGTGAGCTGTCAGCAACTACCAGTCACACCACCTGCGGGAGGTGAGCTGGGAAGGCACCCAAAGCTCCCACTCCTTTTCTGTATCAATATTAACAATGAAAAGGTCATGAAGAGGTGACTCTCCCTTGAGGAGCCCTCACCCAAACTTGGATATATCTTACTTGCCTTACTTTATGTGACTCTTCTCTGAGAAGCCTCCACATATGCCCTAAGCTAGAACAGCGAAATCTGGGGACTGAAAGAAATGGGAAATAGGGGCAATTCACAGCCTGAAGCAAGCCAAAGCACATTTCCACCCATTTGGTAAGATTTCCTTAAAGGTACTAAGCAAATTTAACTCTGCAAATCTATTTAAAAGGTTACATATTGACTGTGAAAGGGAAATTGAACTGCAGTACAAGACTGAAGTATTATGTGAAATTTCAGTAACTGCCCATTAACTGAAAAAATATTACTCCCCCCACCCACCCAGTATCACCTTTGCTTAGCAACAGAAGCAGAGTGAGCAGACTAGGGCTGCCTACTGCCCACTTGACTGCCACAGTTGCAATGAAGCATCTCTAGCCAAGCCTTTCTATAGCTAATGTATTTACATATCTTCCTCATTTTAGATTAAAACAATACAGGGTGTTAATAGTCTGGATGAAAATGGAAATTGACTACATAGTGGCGGTGGTATGTAGGGGTTATGGGGGTATGTCAACCATTGAACATTATTTTTCTGCAATTTTCAGAAGCACTTCAGTCTTGGAAAACGGTAGGGAAATGAGAGGTGGCTTCCATCTACTCTCCTGGGTTCCTTGGCTGAGCCACAAATTAAATTCACATAGAATCAGATTTACAAGAGAAAAAAATCAACAAAATAAGAGGCTCAGAAAGGGTCAGACTGAAGTTTATCAAGCATCCTGTGCTATAGAAAGGAATAGGGCTTGCTTGGGCTTCTGGGGTCGGGCAGTGGAGACACGTCATCAGACAGGAAGGGGAGGACATGGATGGGCACTGAAGGAGGTCTTCTATGCAGATGTGGTCCTTTCAGCAATGAACTTATCTAGAGCAGCCTTTGAGGGAGGAGACAACAGTCCAGAGGCCTGGGATTCAGCCTTCAGTTGCCTCCCGTCATCCTAACTGCTGTTCCCTAGTTGATGAGGCTCCCCCAGAGGGATTCAAGATGACCTTTTGGAGGCTCAGTCTCTGAGCAAGTGAGAGAAGCTCAGAGAAAGCGGCTGCCTGAATCTTGCCCCCCCGCCCCCCTGCCGTGTCCTCAGTCCAAGAGTCAGCATATTGAAGCACTGTTTGAGGTGGCATTTCCTGGACTCCTCTAACACTTTACATTGGCTTAGGTGAGCCCATATTAAAATTAGTTCTCAATTTCTCCTTTTCCTGTTGATTTAAGAAACTCATGATTTAATACTTGGTTCCTAGTATTTTCTTTCCTTGGATGTTTTTTGGATAATTTTTTTTTCTTTTGAGATACAGTTTCATGTAGCTCAGGCTAGCTATAAACTCACCATGTAGCTGAGGATGACCCTGAATTCCTGAACCTCCTGCCTCCAGCATCCTACTGCTAGGATGTATATACCACATCCAGCTTTTTTTTTTTAAATCATTTATTCTTAGTGTGTGTATGCTTATGATGTATATGGAGGAGACAGGGCATGCACTTGCCATGGTGTGCAAGTGCAGGTCCATTCTCTCCTTCTACCTTTAAGTATCAAACTCAGGTCATCAGGTGTGTGTGGCAAGCTACTTTACTCACTGAGCCATCTTGCAGCCCCACATCCAGCTTTTTTGATAATTGATTTAAAAGTGCTCTCCAGAACAGTATGGTGATCCCTTAAGAAACTAAAAACAACTTTACTATGTGATGCAGGGATCCCACTTTGGGGTATATATCTGTAAGAAATGAAATTATCATATTAAAGAGACACACGCCCAGGTCTGTTACTTCACTACACATAATAGAAAGAGATGGAATAAACCTAGGTGTATATCAGCAGGTGAACAGACAACGAAAATGTGGCATATATGCACAATGGAATATTATTCAGCGATAAAAAGAGTGAAATCCTGCTATTTGCCACAAAAATGGATGTAACTGGAGGACAATAGGCTATAAAATAAGTCAGACAATAGACATATTCTATATGTTTTCTCTGATATATGGATACTTAGAAAAAGGCATTTCGAATGTATAATGGTAACTACTAACACTGGTAAGGGTTGTGGGAGATGGTCAAGTAATAGCGATTAAATAACAGATACCCTGTGGTAAAGGACCTTCCAGATCAAGGAATCAATGTCTATGACTCTGTTGCAAAGAACACCTTTGAATGTATGTTCACCTTTGAATCTGAATGTATATTACCATACAGGGAAGAGAAAGGACTAAAATGGAAAGGGGAAATGACAAAAAGTATATACTGTACCAACATCTCAGTTGGGGCAGTTGGGGCTCAGCTTTGGATGTGAATTCACTGAGCCAATGCCAGCACAAATAAATGCTAATTCTTGGCTGAAAATATCAGTGTCCTGTCTTTCTGTACAGACATCCTATAACAATTATTAGGGTCTCATGTCTGGAATTCAGAGAGAGTTATTTCCCTCCCTTGTCAGTAGGGACAACAGGACAGGTGACTTCACCTGGTGCCAGCGGATCAGCTGCTGGCCCTCTCAGCGTGGCAGGTAAGGATTCCAGGAGCACAAAGGAACCCAGTGAGGCCCAGGAGCCAGCCAAGGGAGCATCATCTGACAGAATGGTAAGATCTGGGATTCCTCCTGGTAAGTCTGCCCCTAAAGAGGCAGAAGAGGGATCCTGATCACCTCCCAGAGTTACACAGGAGGTAATCTCACAGGGGCTGAAACTGCAACTATAAGGCACCAGCAGCAGGCTGGAGATGCTATGAATGAGGCAGGTAATGTGGAAGTTTGAACTCGACCAAGAGACAAAGCAAGTGTGTGGAGTCCTGATCTGCAGGTCGTGGTGTTCTCTTAGGGTTTACACAGTCCCACCAATGTTAAAAGGTGGCTGAAATATCTCTGCAAGGCCTGAGAAGGGAAAAGCAACTGCTCAGTCTTCCTTTTCCCCTCTCCTGTATGGGACTTTCATCTTAGAGTGTACGGTGAAAAATTTCAAAAAGGTATATTCAGGAAATAAGGTGTTGACTCCTAGAAAACTCGAAACCATCTGTGAAATAGACTGACTTTCTTCATAGTGGACCTCTGAGGGGTCACTAAACAAAGTAGTCAGATGAATGTTTAAATTTGCTGCAGGGGGCCCAGGTCACCCTGACCAATTCCTTTACGTCGAATGCTGACAAAGAGTCCTCTCTCCGGCACCTTGGTGGACAGCCTTTCTGGAAGAGAACTGTAAAATCATGATGGTTCTGATTGTGGCTTCCTTAAAAAGCTGACGAAAACTGAGAAGCCCATTTTATCTGGAAAGCCAGATGAGGTTCCTGCCTTAGGTGCCACTGTGTCCTCTGCCACCTGCACTGGCCACACCTATCACAGAGAGAGTTTTGCCAGAGGTCAATGGCTCTCCTGAAGCTACCCCTCACCCCCCATGAGGCCACAGGCAGTGCCCGTGGCTGTAGCCATCCCAGAGCAATCAGTCTTACGATATTCTCCAGCCTGGAAGCACCAAGAAAACCCTGCTGTCAGCCCCATTCTCAGTGGGTGCCAAGATGCTGTATAGACACCACCAAGAGGAACCTGAGGTCTATCTGCTGTGATCCAGACAGATACACAGAGGACAGAGCACCTTCATATATCAACCTTTACCACCACTCATCTCCTGAACTGAAAAACCACAACCCTTCTTTCACTGAGACACGTCAGGCCATGAATGATCTAATGACTGATCTAATCCATCATCCAGACCCACAAGCCCACTTGGACTGACTGCTGCCAACTGCTCCTGGCTCTGTTTAGCCTGAGAACCACCACTGAATGACTCGGGCCTCTTTAAAGCTGGTAGAGGAATGTATCCCAGCAGGGCTGTGAATGCTCAGGCTTGCTCCAGAGCCAGTTCTCCAAGAAAGATCCCCAATGGGACTCCAGTGATGACCAGGAATTTCAGATGCTTGGGGATTTCCAAGAGGCTTTTTAGGCAGCTTGAAAGAAGGAGGAAAAAGAGCCATGAACATGAGCAAAACATCAGAGATGCTCCAGGGACCTGAAGAGAGCCCAAGTCAGTTATAGGGGAGGCTATGAAAAGCATTAGCCTTTACATTCCCTTCGACCCAGAAGCAATCGAGAATCAGCAAATAGTTAACCCTAGCCTTTGTCAGTCAAGCCCCGGGAGACATGAGGAACAAACTACAAAAGTTCGCTCTCTAACTTCGGGTCAACTATTGGAGGTTGCAACGAAGGTATTCAGTAACCAATGCCAAGATGCCAGCCAAGGACAGAATGAAAAATGAAAATAAAGATAGCTCTGCTAGGTGTGTCTTAGTGGAATGATTGGGACATTCCCAGAGAGATGCCCTGCTGGGCCAGGGCCAAGGTCAGAGACAGCACCAAGAAGAAAGACCACGGCACCCTGAACGAGATTAGACGGGAACCAGTGTGCTTCTAGCCATCAAGAAGGCCACTGGAAGAAAAAGTGTTACCCAAAGCCAGAGAATTATCACCGAATTCCTGGATGGGGGTGGGGGTGGGGGTGGGGGTAGTGAAGTTGGGTGATTCAAGGGGTTCCAACTAACACAGCGCCCATATGAGGCCCTTAAGGATGATTTTGTTGGTTTGACCACCATGGGAAACTATGAGGAAGATTAGGGCACACTGGGCTCCATTTTGTTCAGCTCCCAAGGGGCTATCGTCCAAATGATTGTGAGAGGTTGGGTGCAGTCCATTGGCTTCATGGTAGTTACTGAGACAGAGCGTTCAGTAGTTACTCAACCTGTCCATCCCCTTTGGCAGAGACAAGCCTCTGTTGTGGGAGTCACAAGTAGCCAAACTAATTGCTTCTTCTTATGGCCTAGATGATACTGTTTAGGTGTCATAAAGTCCTTCATGAATTCTTATACCTTTCCGACTGTGCTGTGGCATTAATGGGTTGGAAACTATTAGCAAAGCTGCAGGCCAAGATAACGTTCAACTCCCACTGCCAAGCAGCTCTGCCCCTAGGAAAACTAGAAGCAGAAATCATGGCACTCATGGCTTCCAAAGCAGAAGATGGCACCTCTCCAGTCCCATAAAAGGGCCACAACAGGGCTTAAGCATCCCTGGTGCCAGGGATATGGACTGAAGATAATCCTCCCAGACTAGCCCAGAACAATTAAAACCAGGGTGGAACCCACCAGCCAGAAATATTTCATCCCTCACAGGGCACAAATTGGGATCCAGAAGGAGGAGAGACTTCTAAAGAACGGAATCCTTCAGCCTGCCAATCCTGTTGGAACACACCTCCCCTGGCATCCAGAAACCAGGAACTGACGACTATCAGCCAGCTCAGAACCTACCTTCAGTAAACCAGGCTGCTGTTCTTCCATACCCAGCTGTCCCTAACATCCACCCTCTCCTTGGTCTCATTCCCTTCAAAGCTGCCATCATTACATGTCTAGACCTCAAGGCTATCTTCTTCTGCATCTGCATGGACTATCAGAGTCAACCAATTCTCACCTTCCAGTGGCAACATTCTGAAAACAGAGACAAAGACCATTTAACCTGGACTAGACTGCCTCAAGGATTCAAAACTTCTCTAGTCATTTTTTGGTACCACATTGGCCTCTGACTTAAAAGCATTCATAGAGGACCAACACAGCTGTTTACTGCTCCAATATGCAAATGACTTGCTGCAAACACAGGACTGTACAGGAGGAACATGACTCCCCTTACCTTCCTATGGAAGGCTGGCTACAGGGTTTCAGGGAAAGAGGCCCAAATCTACCAAGAAATAGTCAAATATCTTGGTTTTCACTTATCCCAAGGGTAGTGTCAACTTGTCCTGAGGAGGAAAAAGGCCACCTGCTCAATTCTGGTTTGGTCAACCTGAGGCCAACTTAAGGAGTTCCTTGTGGACCACAAGTTTCTATGGAATCTGGATACCTAGCTGCTCTATCTTGGCAAAACCCCTGTATGGGGCCAAAAAGGGGCAAAGACCTCTGTTATGAGAGTGAGAACAAAAGGCCTTTGAAGAAATCAGTTGAGCCCTCACCAATACACACAGTTTGGAATGCCCAGTCATTACTAAGTCTTTTCTCTTGTACATATATGAACATACTAGCATTGCAGTGGGGGTCTTGACCCAAATGTTGGGGCAATAGCACAACCTAACCAGCATTTGTTGTTGTTTGTGTTTAATTTTCATTTCCCTGATGACTAAAGACTTTGAATATTTTAAAAGTATTTCTCAGTCATTTGCATTTCATTTTTAGAGAACTCTCTATTCAGCTCCTTGTCCCACATTTTAATTGGGTTGTTTGGTTTATTTGATGTTTAGGTTTTTGTTTGTTTGTTGTTTTTCAGTTACTTGTATATTCTAATGCTAACCCTCTGTCAGAGGTATAGCTGGTAAAAATTTTCCATTCTATACGTTGCCTCTTCACTTGAATGGCGATGTCCTTTGCTGTGCAGGAGTTTTTCAGTTTCATGAAATCTCATTTGTCAATTGTTGGCCTTGATGCTTGTTCTAAGGAGTCCCATTGGTAAAGTTCTTTCCTGTGCCTATAAATTCCAGTGTGTTCCCTACTTTCTCCTCTATCAGTTTCAGGGTATCAGGTCTTGTGTTGAGGTCCTTGATTCATTTGAAGTTGAACAAGCAAGAAATAGTCATCTAGTTTCATTCTTTTACATGTAGCTGTCCAGTTTGACCAGCACCATTTGTTGACTATTCTGTCTTTTCTCCAGTGTGTATTTGTGGCTCTTTTGTCAAAAATCAGGTGGCTGTAAATGCATGGATTTAAATGGTCCTTAATTCTAGTCCAGTGATCAGTATGTCTGTTTTTAGGCCAGTACCATGCTGTTTTTTTAAGCATTCAAACTGAAGTTTTAATATAAAAACCCCCATCTTGACAAATGATAAAGTAATGAAATTCCCTTCTGTTGACTCTGTCTGCGAAGTTTGTATATTCTAATTTTACTGCTATGAGGCCCTCAGTAATTCAGGAAGATATTCCTATGCAGGATAGATGATTAAAACATAAAACTTTCAAATATGCTCTTTAAGTTGAGCAACATTTAGGTGATAGCATAGCTTTCCCCTCATTCCTGAATAAACTACTAGTTATCTACCTTCTGGAGAGAGATGTGAAGGTTCATTGTCCAACTTTTCTTGATTTCTTTGGATGTATTTTGGTGGAATGAAAGTATATGAGATTGCTAAAGTATTATTGTCCAACAATTCTTTCAAAGACTGTATATCATAAATAAACTTCTTGAATTTGTCAATATTAAAAAATACCTTGGTTTTACCCTTAAAATTGAATGCCAGTTTGGCTGGATAAAGGATTCTTGGTTGAAAGGCTTTTTGCTGAATTTCTATGATTCTGGCCCACCAACTTCTAGCATCTATGATGCCTGGTGATGTTAGCTGTCATTTGGATTCTAGTTCCTCTGTAAGTTATTTCTTCTTCTTCTTCTTCTTCTTCTTCTTCTTCTTCTTCTTCTTCTTCTTCTTCTTCTCTTCCTCCTCCTCCTTCTTTATCTCTCTCTCTCTCTTTCTCTCAAAACTTTTAGGATTTTCTGTTTATTATTAGAATCACAAAACTTCCCCAAGATGTGTCTAGGCATGAGTGTGTTCATCAACTGTTACTGAGTATTTAATGAGCACTGATAATCTCAAGACCTGAATCCTTATGCTCTGGAACGTTTTCTTCAATTATTTCCTTAATTATGTCCTCTGCTCCATTCTCTTTGTCATCCTTTCCTGGGATTCCTACCACTCTGATGCTGGAGCTTTGCAATCTGTCTTTTCTGTCTCTTACCCGTTCTTTATCAATTATCTCCTTGGCCAATTGAGCTGTATCCTTAGTCAATCCTTCCACTACATCTTCTTGATCATTCACTCTCACTTCAGTCATTCAAGCTAAGCTATTCAGATCATCCACAGAATTCTTAATCTCTAAGACCTCCTTATAGTTCCATTTCTTTACATGTTCGATCTCCCCTTGCAATTCTCTAAACATATTAATCACACTTCTTCTAAAGTGTTCATCAGTTTCCTGGGTTGAGACTGCTTTTTTAGCTATTAGCTCTTCTATTTGCAGAGTTTTGTATCTCCTTTTCTCTATGTTCTTTAAAAGTGAGGTAACTTATGAGGGAGGACTCAGATTTGCACGTGAATGCCATTTAGGAGCACCATTACTTATCTCTAGTGATTCTGATGGAGGGGCCAAATCCAAGGGTAGACAGAGTGTTCCAACTCCTTGACTTTGGGGTACAGCCGTTCTTTCTTTCTCCTGGTGTTGTGACCCTCCTTGTACTTCACCAGCTTTTTCTTCTCAGAATCTCAAATCAAGTAACCAAAGACAATTTCTTCAAGTTCAAATAAAGTCTCCTTTTTCTTAGTCTTTATTTTTACTTCTTCTTCTGTCTCAGAATCTATTACCAAACCAATTAAACTTATTTCCTCCAAGCCAGGCTTTATGTCTACCACAGTAAGACCCTGAAAGGTTGAGCTCTGTTTCTCGTGTAATACTGAGGCCTCTTCTCCATCGTCCCATCTTTGAGTTCTCTCCTCCCTCCTCCCCTGAGGTGTGTTCTTCCTCTTCTCCCATCTCTAAACCCTCTTCTTCCTCTTCCAACTCTAAACTCTCTTCTTTTCCCCCATCTCTGAGGCCTCTTCTTCCTCTGAAGTTTTTTCTCCTGCCTCTTCTACCTCTGAGATTTCTCCATCAGCCTCTACCCCTAAGGCCTCTCCTTTCTCCAACATGGAAGTTTCTTCTTCCAGTCTTTCTTGAATCCAAATTCTTCCTTGATTTGTTGTTTCATTTTGCAGAAACACACCCCTCAGTAATATTCTCATGAAACACTGCTGATAAATTTTCTGAGGCTTTGAAGGTCTGAAAATGTCTTTACTTCCCCATCATATATAAATGTTAATTTAACCACACACACAGCACAGCTTCTAGATTGTTCTCTCTCAGAATGCTGCATATGCTCACCCACTGCTTAGTGATGTCCATTGTTGCTGCTGAGAAGTCAGCAGTCAAGCTAAAGATGGCTCCAGCGAGTCATCCTCTCTGGAGGCAGTTAGAGCACTCTCTTTATTCTTTGAGCTCTGGTAACTTGCTTCCTCTTAGATTTCTTTGGCTGGTTTATCCTCCCTATTCTTTATGTTCTCTCCTTCCAGAACTACCACATGGCTAAGGCACGTTCCGCACCTGTCATCTACACACCTGTCATCTACAGACAGCTTCTCCCATATCTCCACTACTCTGTAGCTCTGTGAGGATTTTGAACCATTACATTCTTTAGCTTTGTCCAGTTTCCTACTAGGCTTACATTTTCCTTTTCACAGTCAGGTTTACAGTATCATCGTCTAGTTTAGAATTTAGCTCTTCTGTTTTCTCCACCAGCTTTGGCTCCACTGAGCTTGAATCTTTTACTTCCTGCCACTCTTTCCTGTCCTCTGAACTCTTCCCTTCAGGCGTCCCACCTTTCACTAGCATTTCCTTAGATCATTTTTAAGGCTTTCTCTCATCTCTTCAAACATCAAGTCTTGCATTTCCATTAAGGCATGAAACTTCTTCATCACAACTGCAAATAAGTAGATAAGTCTTTGTACTTTAAATCCACTGCTGGGGCTGTCTCTGTATCTGGGGCTGTGTCCCTGTCTGGGGCCATCTGCCTAGCCCAGGATATCTGCCTATATGGGTCTGTGTCCCTATTGAGATCTAATTGCTTTTCCTTCTGCTTCTTCAGAAACCTGGCTGGTTTTTATTGTATACCTGACATTGTGGATGCGCAGACAGCACTGGATTTTGCCTTTTGGAGCGTAGTAGTTCATGGACACTGGCTAGAGTCCAGAAATTCAAAACCATAAGTCTGCAATTTCCTACCTTCCCACAAAGGAAAGGGTTCTCCACAGAGCAGGACCATCTGTCCACTGGCAGCTAGCTATGTCTCAGCACCTGGGAACCACAAGATCCTGCAGGGAGGTCCAACAGAGTACAAAAACAGCTCTCCATGCTGTTTTTATTACTATAATTCTGTAGTGTGATTTGAGAACAGAGATGGTAATTTCACCAGCAGTTAATTTACTGTTCAGTGTTATTTTGGCTATCCTGGATTTTTTTGTGTATCCTTATGAAACGAGATTATTTTTCAATTTCTATGAAAAATTGTGTTGGAATTTTAACGGGTATTGCATTGAATCTGTAAATTTTTCTTGTTACAAAAACCATTTTCACAGTATTAATCCTATCAATCCATGAGCATGGAAGGTCTTTCAATCTTTTGGTATTTTCTTAATTTTTTCTCTTTTTAATATTTTATTTATTATTTTTATTTTATGCATATGAGTGTATTGCCTGTCTGAATGTAAATGCACCATGTCATGCAATTGCCCATGGAGGAGGTAGAAGAGGGAGTTGAATCCTTTGGAACTGGGGTTACAGATGGTTTTTAACTACCATGTAAGTGCTGGTAATCAAACCTGGGTCCTCTGCGAGAGCAGCCAGTGCTCTTAATCACTGAGTCATCTCTCCAGCCCCTAAATTTCTTTCTTCATTGTCTTAAAGTTTTTATTTTACAAGCCCTTCATTTCCTGGGTTAGAGTTGTTCCAAGATGTTTATGATATTTGAAGTTTTTGTGAACAGGATCATTTCCATGATTTCTTTCTTGGTGTGTTTGTTGTTGGTATATAGGAAGGCTACTGATTTAGGCTGTTGATTTTCTATCCTATTAATATGCTGAATGTATTTATCAGCTGTAGGAGTTTTTCTAGTGAAGTCTTTAGGGTCTTTTGTGTAGAACCTTATCATTTGCAAATAAGAATACTTTGACTCCTTCCTTTACAATTTGTATCCCCTTTAATCTCCCTCATTTGTCTTATTGCTCTAGTCAAGACTTCAAGTACTGTATTGAACAGGAATGGAGAGACTGGGCATCCTTGTCTTGTTCCTGATTTTAATGGGAATGCTTTAAGGTTTTTTTTCTATTTAGTATGATGTTGTCTGTGGGCTTATTGCATATTGCATTTATTATTTTGAGATAGGTCCCCTATATCCATAGATTCTCCATGACTTTCATCATAAATGGATGTTGGATTTTGTCAAAGGCGTTTCCTGCAACTCATGTGATTTGTGTCCTTGAGTCTGTTTACATGATGGATTATATTTATTGGTTTTCATATATTGTACCACCCCTGAATCTCTGGGATGAATCTAACTAGATCATGGATCTTACTAGATAATCTTTTTTGATGTGTTCTTGCATTTGGTTTGCAAGTACTTTATTGAGAATTTTGCTTCTATGTTCATCAGAGAGGTTGGCCTATATATATATATATATTTGGGGGGGGTGTCTCTGGTTTTGGTATTAAAGTAATGTTGGCTTCATAGAAGGAATTTGAGATTGTTTCTTCCTTCTATGTTTTACATAATAATTTGAAGAGTAATGTTTCCCCTTTTATCTCTGAGTTTAATTTGGATTTCTCTCTCCTCTCTCTCTCTCTCTCTCTCTCTCTCTCTCTCTCTCTCT
>NW_008347042.1:5022076-5050922 GCF_000622305.1 Nannospalax galili
TAATCTTTTCAAAGATTCTTTGTATTGTTGATTCTTTGTATTGTCTCCTTCATTTCTATTTCACTAATTTTGGCCGGTTTTACTACTAATTTTTTTTTTTAATCTGGAGGCTGGAGAGATGGTTCAGTGGTTAAGAGCCGCATACTGCTCTTACAGAGGATCAGAGTTCAGTTTCTAGCACCCACATGGCACCTCACAACTGCCTATAACTCCAGAATCAGGGGATCCAATACCCTGTTCTGACCTCCTTCAGCACCTGCACACACCTGGTGTATACTCACACAGAAACACACACACACACCCCTAAGTATGTAATAAAATTCTTTTTTTTTTAATCTTTAAAATAAAAGAATCTTGAAGCATAGATTTTCCATCTTTGGGGGAAAAAAATCGATGCTGTACTAATCAATCTGTGCTGTCTTAATGAATTCAGTTGTCCTGTGCTCTTTTTTTAACTATAAGTTCTTTTGAACAGAGCCATACCTCAACTGCCTAGTGTCCTTAAGCTGGGCCTGACCAGTGCTATTCCCATGATTCCTTCCTGTTCTTGCCTGAAACAGCAATTCCAGCCACTCCCCTTCCACTTCTGCCCCTGTCGGCACTGCTCAGAGTGATGTACCTGGATGTAAAACAGGAACTAACGGCCAGAGGCTTTCTCAATAGCCTCAGACTCTCCTCAGTCGGATCCAGCAGTGGTCCCTGATTTACCTCTGCCTATTCTCCAAGTCTAGGTTTAAGGTGGCCTCTTCAACCTCCTTCATTTGTGTATAGAAGTTAATTTTATCTAAGAGGCATTTACGTGAACACTTCCCACTATAAACTCAATTAACAAAGCAGTACAAAATATATGTATGTTTCTGTCATTTGCTCATAACTATGTTACTCATCATTTTGGAATATTTATACTATATTAGGATTGACTTTAAAGTTGTCCTTTGCAAAGGAAATGTACCAAAATTAGTCATAAGCAATGAGTCAATCTTATCCCAGAAATCACTCAGAGGTGCTGTATGGGCAAAGACAATGAGGATTCTTCATGGAAATTTGCCCCAAACAATACACAGGATAAGAAACCACTCCAGATCATTTGTGTCTAAATAAACAGTAAGAGGAGTATAACAAACCACAGGTAAGAAGGAACTTGAAAGATGGCCCTAAAAATCTATTCCCTCCAGTTGAACAACTTGGCAAGACATGGAAAGACATGTGCTGAACTGTTGCTGATGAAAAGGGGAGAGCACGAATTTCTACACGGGAAGATGTTCTAGCTATATCTGTACATGACATCAGGCCATAAAGAAAACAAAAGGGTCATGATTGCATTAAGCATCCCAGGAAGATGAAGTTCAAAGACCAGGTCTTGCTCTCTCTGCTCCTTCCTTATGTGGAAAAACAGTTTCCTTCCTTTTCCCATTCATTTCCTTCCTTTTTCCTTTCCTCCCCTTCCCTCCTTCCCCCTTCCCTCCCTCCCTCCCTCTCTCTGTCTCTTTCCCTTTCCTTCCTTCCTTCTTCCTTCCTTCCTTCTTCCTTCCTTCTTTCTCTCCCTCCCTCCCTTCTTCCCTCCTTCCTTCCTCCTTCCTTCCCTCTCTCCTTTCTTTCTTCTTTCTTTCTCGTGGTCCAGCTATGATGCCCAGGCTGGTCTCAAACTTGAGATTTCCCTGCTTCTACTGCCCAAGTGTTAGGATTGCTGGTGTGTACCACCAGGTTCTGCTTATAGAATCAATTTTTCATCTGGAAATTTTCCATATGAAATCAGCACTCTTACCATTCTACTAAAAAAAGGCCTTAGTTGAGCAGCAGAGGGAAAAGCATCCAGTTTCAGATTCAAAGAGGTGGAATGACTCAAGGGGGTTTCTGCCTGCTTTATAAATTCTCACATCTTATAATGTTGCCTAACAAAGTAGATGATCAATAAACAGATCATTACATGCATGGATGAATGGGCAATGATTCAACATTATCCACACAGGGTTGAACCATTCCTTGATATGCATAAATGTCAATTTTTTGTAAAGTATTTTGAAAATGTAGATCATCCTTTGCTAGTGAGCCATAAAATGCTATATCTAAAATGTATTTGGGGATGATGAGATAACCTGAGTTCAATCCCCAGAGCACATTTGATGGAAGGAGAGAACCAACTCTTTGTAATTGTCCTCTGAACTCTGCATACCTGCCATGTCATGCATATGTTCAGATGCATACATGCATGTGTCCATGTATGCAGGTGCACACACATGTGCAAAATAAAAAAATGTAAAAATATTTAATGTATTCTGGTTAAGGCCATAAAAATAGTTCATGTTTTATGTTATTATACTGGGTGACATGAGGCCATTTTCATGAAAGTATATAATACACTTTTAGCCCCTCTCATACCACATGGCCATCCCCTTTTTCCCCTTCCTGTCAGTCTCCTTAATTCCTCTACCAATCATGTCCAGTTTTTTAGCATTGCACCATGAGTTGTCATCTGTAATGTTTTAGATACATTCATAGCTATCCTGGGACACATATGACCAGTAAGCCACAGGTGAACACTCCTGTGATAGTTTTGCTTCTGCTTTCATATCATCTGTACATGCATGATTTTATGTATTGATACAAAATCTAGACTCACAAATGAGAGAAAGCATGTAATATTTGTTTTCCCGAGACTGAATTAATTCATTTATATTAAGTGAATTATCTCCAATTGTATCTGTTTTCCTGTAAATGACATGATTTCATTCTTTTTATGGCTGAAAAAAATTACATTGTGTAAATAAGTCACATTTTCTTTGTCTATCCCTCTGTCGATAAACACCTAGGTTGGTTCCATAACTTAACTATTGTGAGTAGTGCTGCAGTAAACAGTGATGTGCAAGTATCTCTGTGATATGCTGCCTTAGAATATTGGGTAAATATAAAAGAGTGATGTAGCTGGATCATATGACTGATCTACTTTTATTTTATTGCAGAACCTCTATACTGATTTCCATAGTGACTGGAGTAGTTTATATTCCCTCCTGTAGTGTATAAGCATTTCCTTCTGTTTAAGATATTCAGCAAGTAGTTAATGTAGATCTACTGAGTACAGGCCAATGTAACATATAAGAGTCAGAGCTCTGATATGAAAGCAGATTACAGGACTGAGAGAATCAGGAGTAAAAGAAAGGAATCAGGAAAGTATGGATATTCTGAAAAAAATCAAAATAATGGGCTTTGTTTTAATCTTCGGGGCCTTAATGATTTCTTACTAGATGTTCAAATCGTAAGTTCACTCATTAGCCCTTACTACCCATTCTTAGTTATATAGATTATATCAGTCAGGTTTGGTCAAGAGAACAGAAACCACTCTAGGTATTTTAAGCAGGAAGGGATTTAATACATAGAATTAGAGCCTTTACACAAAAGCACTTGAAAAGACCAGGAAACTAAACACCAGAGAAGCTCCTCATGGCTTTCAGGAAGTTCAAAGATCAGAAGAAGCCTCTGACAATCACATCAACTTCCTGCAGCACCAAAGTGGGTGATTTCCAGAAGAAAACCTACAAGCTTCCGGCAGAGCCATGCGTCTGCGCATGGTCAGAATCTCAACACTTTCCCATAGCTACTGAGTCAGTGATGACTTCTTTTTTCTTTGCATTGTGTCCTATTCCAAATTTCAAGGAGTGCCTTAGAACTTGCTCTAGTTTAGATGTTAAATGTCCCTCAAAGGCCTATGTGCTAAAGACTTGGTCCCCAGAGCAGGGCTAGTGGGAAGTGAGGTCTAATATGAAGAAGTTAGCTCATTGGCCACCTGCTCTGGAAGGGAACTCTGAGACCCTGGTCTCTTCCTCTTCCTCTCTGGCTCTGCTTCCTAGCTCACAAGGGGAGTGCTTTACTCCAACAATGTTCTTCTCATCACATACTACACTTAGACTAGAACCTCCAAAACCATGAGCCAAAATAAACCTTTTATTTTTAGAAGGTAATTGCCTCAGGCATTTCATTACAGTGACAGAAAGCTGACAGAGGACCTATACTCAAAAGTAGGTGATAAATCTGTTGGAAAACTCGGTTTCCAGATTTTCAGACTTTATGATATGGGAGGGGAGGGGGCAGAAGGGAGTGAGGCTGGTACTGAAATCCCTTCAGAAATCCAGAGCAAAGGTCCAAGTCAAAAGTAAATGGTTTGCATTTATTAAGGGGCACTCAAGCAACTTCCTTTTGTAGAGTTGTTATTCTCTTCCTCTCTCTGGTCTCATCACAGAAACATGTACAGAGGCATATTGCGTTTCTCATTGCTGTGATAAAACACCTGGCAAAATCAATATACAGAAGGAAGGGTTTATTTTGGCATTCCAAAGCAGAGGGAGCTAGATGCTGGTGCACAGCTCACTTTCTCCTTTTTATTCAGTCTGGGACTCCAGCCTATGAAATGGCACTACCCACTGGAAGGGTGACCCTCACAGTTAAATCTTTCTGGAAACAAACATCCAAATAGACATACCCAGAGGTGTTTTCCATGGTGATTCCAAAACCTGTCAACTTGACAATGAATATTAACCTTCATCTCCTGATTATTGATTGCTTTGTTGCTTTAGGGCGCTGTGGCCAGAGTTCTCTCTGGGTCTCCTGCACTATCAGGCAAACCATATAACATATCTTTATGTGCATTTATTATTATCGTGGGGGAGGAGAGGGGAGTAACTTAAACAGGAATGAGCACCTAGTGCCTAGCCTACGCCGCTCAGCTCCAGGCAGCCCTGCTCTGCACGGTAGCTCAGAACCCACCATACCACATCCCTCCCGCAGCATGCCCATAGTCACCGCTCGCATTTGCTCATGCCTCAGGGGCCAGTGGTCTCGCCCCAGGTCCATTCTGTCAGGCCATTCTGTTCTTGAGTACTCCTGGCTGCTGCACGTTCCCTACTTGTTACTCAGGGCTCACCACTTCTGTCCCAAGATGGTGCCACAAGCCCCTCCTTCCATGGCTCACTCTGCTCAGTCCATTCTCCACAGCAGTCCCCGTCCCTTAGAAGAATCAAAGCCCCTGGGAAACACACTCCACCCCTTTCCTCCCCCTTTCCTCCGCTCTTACAATCTTTTCACCTATCTTCCACTAAGGTCCCTGAGCCTTGGAGGGGTGACAGATGTAGGACAATCTCTCTTGTATCATGGTGAGATAGTGACTTCTTGGGCCTCCCCATTATTTGTCTTTAAGCTGTGGCCATTGATCTATCTCAGTGGTGTTTCTTCTACTATAAAGACAAATGGAAGGAAGTAGATACATTTAAACAAACACAGAGCTCTGCCTGCCTTTGCCTCTCAAGTGCTGGGACTAAAGGCATGTACCACCACACCTGTCTGGATTGACAAATTTTAAAAGGGAGCTGGAGAGATGGATGGCTCATCAGTTAAGAACACTGGCTGTTCTAGCAGAGGACCTGAGTTAGGGTCCAACACCCACATGGAAGCTAATAACTATCTGTAACTCCAGTTCCAGGGGATCCAACTCCCTCTTCTGGCCTGCACAAGCATTGCATGTACATGGTACACCTACATAATGTAGACAAAACAGTCACACATATAAAATAAAAATAAATAAAATGTTTAAGAAAATTTTAATAGTCTCTAAGAACTGACAAGACAGCAGTGAGCAATCAAAGAGATAGAAGAGCATTTGATGACCCTTTACTAGAATTTAGGAAAACAGGAAAGTGTGTCTCTCTGGACTAGTTTCCAACGTCTCTGATGTCCACTCAACAGTCCTTCATCTGTTGGGAGAGAAAGTGTACCTAGAGTATAGAGGCATAGAGAACAGAGAACAGAATAATACAGTCCTGTTCCTCTGTTTAAAACAACACAAAACACAAAGTAATGAGTTTTCTGCAGCCCTCCCAACTTGAGGCTCCCTACTGAGGCCTCCGGAGTGGTGTAAGGAAGAAGGCTCACCTGCTCCTCCTTTACTCATCTGCATGGAGGGCTTTTCTGGCCACCCAGGCTGTGAGCTCTGTTTCCTTGGGAGGGAATGCCTCTGGGAAGAGGATTGTGGCCGCCTACATGGAGAGGAGCACCAACTTCTCCCCTGTGTTCCTTAGGTTAGGGAGTGCTGAGAATTCACAGCAAGTATTAGGTTCTTATTTTGATTTGTAATCTAAGAAAAATACTCTTTTATCTCATCCCTGCATTCTTTAGAGGGCTTTTCTTCTGTGAGTGCATTGGAAGTTCAGGCTCCAAAAACACCACCTAGGAGGATGACCCATGGCCAACCCAGGAGTCCGCAGTATTTTTCTCTCTGGCTATGACTGTATCAGAGGTTCAGCCAAAGGCAGCAAAGCCAGAAGGAAAGTGAGAGGGACGAGAAGGTTTATTAGGAGGCCCAAGTTAGTTCTTCACTGAGTCTTATTACTGAGATAAAAGAAAACAAAAATGCATTGAGAACAAGACAAAGCTAAAGGCCTTTTTTTTGGTCTTTTTGGGACAGCGTCTTCCTGTAGCCCCGGTTGGCCTGTAACTCACTATGTAGACCTTAAACTCACAGAGATTCTGCCTCTGCCTCTGCCTCTGCCTCTGCCTCATGAGTGCTGGGATTAAAGGCCTGCGTCACCCCAGGGTAGGCCTTTAACATTACAGGAAGGAAAGGGAAAAGGAAGGAGAGGAAGAGGGAAGGGGAAGGAGAAAAGTTTCATTATCTTAAAAAATGCTAAAGTCTCTAATGTGAGGAAGCCTGTGTTTAGAACTGCTTACACTGTCAAGTACACTCTCAGTGTAGAGCAAAAGCTACATGGAGTTGCTAATATTTCTCTTTTCTTTTCTAAAAAAAAAAATTTTATGTGTATGAGTGTATTGCCTGCATGTCTTTAAGTGCACCCATGTTGTGCAATGCCCTCGGAGGTCAGAAGAGGGCATCAGATCCCCTGGAAATGGAGTTACAGATGGTTGTTAGCTGCCATGTGGATGTGTGGATTCTAGGAATCGAACCCAGGTTCTCTACAAGAGCAGCACCTCATTATCTTGGAGCTCACTGTTTAGGCTAGGCTGGTTGGCCCATGAGTCCCAGGGATCACCCTGTTTCTGCCTCCATGAGGCCAGGACCTCATACTAACAAGTCAAACATTTTACTGACAGCAATCTCCCTACCCCTGGATTTTGTTTTGATGGTATTAATTGGACAGAATCTTTTTATCTAAAAAATAAAATTGTTTTATTTTTCATTATGTGTATGTGTATGTGTACATGAGTACAGTTGCCCATGGAGGCCAGGAGAAAGCATTAGATCCCCTGGGGCCAGAATTATAGGCATTGGGAGCTGCCCAACAGAGTGCTAGGGACAGAATTTGAGTCCTCTGGTCAAGCAGCAAGTGCTCTTAACTACTGAGCGACATCTCTGGCCCCAGAAATGCTTGCGATATAGAAACAAAGACTTTATGGGAGACATTACGCTGCTCTGGGTGATTTTCAGGAATACCCAGCTGTTGAGGAATTCTCTACTCCACCTACACATGCTGAAAGTGGTGTCACGGTGAAATTTATTTTAGAGAGGAGCTTACAAAAATCAGGTCTCTGTGGGTGTGACAGCACATGCCTGCAGTGCCAGCATAGAAGGCTAAGGCTAAGGCTCATGAGTTCAGGGCTAACCTGGGTTACACAGTGAAACTCTGTCTCAAAAACAAAATGAAACAAACAAAAACAAAAACAAAAATATCAGATTTCAACAACATTATTTGTTGCGATTCAGTCAGTGTTTATGAATTTTTTCCTAGGCTCTGTAATTTCATGTAGGTTCCTGGGGTAGCATTATAAACCTGATGTCAAGGAGTACCAAGGAAATTAAAGAGCCAAGAAAGTATGTTTCATTTCTGTATTTCATTTTCAGTCTAATTCTTATTCAAAACAATCCAACCATCTACAAGCTGCAAACATTTTTTTTTCATTTTGGTGAAGTTGGGTTTGTGCTAATATGTTTATCCACACAGCATGACAGATCTTTAATTAAAGGTATTACATGATGAAGAGACAGCACCTAAAGACATTTCTGGTCTGTTTTTCATCTATCATTAGTTTTCTGCAAAGGTATTCCTACAATCAGATAATTCTGGTGATGTTTGATCAACCTGCAAGTTTAGCCTTTTAATTATTATCCCCTTTTACTATCACTCATTATTATGGAGGACTAATAAAAGAGAAGGAACCTATCCTTCCTTAATTATCATCTGCATTATATGATAAGAAAAAAACTAAACTCAAGCACATCATTTCTCAGACTGAGGGAAAGTGAATGCATTGAAGAGAGAAATATGGGGCTGGAGAGAAGGTTCAGTGGTTAATACACTGACTGCTCTTGCAGAGAACCTGGGTTCGATTCCTAGAATCCACATGCACACACAATCCACATATACACATTCAACCTTCAGACTTGTGTTTTTCTTCTGCAACCCCCGATTCTTTCCATTTGTTATGATATTTTCAGGATTGTTGTTTGCTTTGAATTTTCTAGGTAGTGTTTCCTACAGGGGCCCGACTGAAACGTCATGGGTAACGATTCTTTGTAATTCAGAACAGTCTCCAACTGTGGTGGTTTAATGTCTCCCATAGGCTCAAATACTTGGACTTGTTTCCCAGTTGGCGGCACTGTTTGTGAAGGTCTAAAGGTACAACAATGCTGGAGGAAGCACTCTCACCTTTGAGAGTTCATCACCTTGCCCCTCTTCCAGTTTGCCCTCCCTGCTTCCTCTTTGCTATTGAAGATGTGAGCTGTAAGCTTCCAGCCCCTGCTGCCATGCCCCTGCTTGCTGCCATCTCTCCTCCATGATGGACTCATCCCTCTGGAACTGCAAGCCAAAATAAATACTTTCTTCTATAAGTTGCTTCTGGTCTTGGAATTTTGTTTTGTTTTGTTTTTTTGTCTTTTTGAGACAGGTTCTCCCCCCCGCCCAGCTGGCCTGGAACTCACTACGTAGACCAGGCTGGCCTTGAACTCACAGAGGTCCGCCTGTCTCTGCCTCCCAAGTGCTGGGATTAAAGGCGTGAGCCACCACACCCAGCTCTCTGGTCATGGTATTTTATCACAGTAACAGAAAACTAAATACATCAACGTTGTGTAAATTTAGTATTTCTGGTCCTTGCTCAACACACTGTGTTATATCTCCCAGACAGCCTGACAATATCATAGCATCTGCCTCAATCCTAGCACCCAGGGCAGGGGTTGTTTATGTGGCTGAGAATCACTGGACCTCAAAAATATTTCTGTATTAGCAACTACTCTCCCTTTCTCTCCTCTCTCTCTCTCTCTCTCTCTCTCTCTCTCTCTCTCACACACACACACACAGATTTTTCTCCTGGAGTTCACTCACCTCTTGCCAACTCACAGGTCCTCCTTTTTTTCCAAAAAATGTGTTTTCATTTTATATGCATGTGCCTATGTCTGAGTGTGTGTAAGTACAGCACATGTGTTCAGGTGCCCCTGCAAGCCAGAAGATGATCTCAGATCCCTTGAAGTTGGAGTTGCAGTTACATGTTAGCTGTCATATTGGTGCTAGGAACCAAACCCAGGTGTTCTGCAAGAACAGCCAGGGCTTTTAACCACTGAGCCTTCCCTCCAGCCCCACAGTTCTTTCTTCACTCTTAACATTACACACAAACACTGCTTTTAGTGTTTGCCTTTTCAATATATAATTTCAAAGTGTAAAATAATTCAATGTTTACTTATCTGGAGACAAATCAATACAGAAATTTGCTCTTGCTGGGAGCTCAGTCCCACAGTCTCTCCAGCCATATCTCAGCACATCCTCATCTGGAAACAGGGTTGAAGGTATTTTTGAGATATTGCTGTTGTACCAGTTCCATTCTCTTCATGAAAAGAACTGTCTATTCCAGTTGCGGAAGCTGCTTTTAGTCTCTGAGGTTTTTTTTCCCAGCAATATATTTGATGTATTCATGTCAACTTCACAATGCCTAGGTTCAGAAACCTCTCCAAGATGTGGCTGCCCCACAGACAACAGGGAGAAAGGATTAGAAAATGTCAGTTATAGGCAGCTATAACAAAATTCTCAAGACTAAATGATTTACTTTTTAGGATTTTATTAATTTTTGTTTTATGCGTGTTAGTGCTTTGCCTACATGTATGTGAGTATACTATGTCCATGCCTGGCACCCACGGAGGCCAGAAGAGGTCAATAGATCCCTTGGAACCAGAGTTAAGGACTGGTGTTAGCTACCATGTGGGTGCTGGGAACCCAACTGGGGTCATCTGCAAGAGCAGCCAGAGCTCTTAACCACTGAGCCATCTCTCCAGCCCCAAGACTAAGTAATTTATAAAGAAAATATTTATTTTCAGTTTAGGAGACTAAGAAGTGTAAGATCAAGGGACTCACATCTGGTGAGAGACCTGTGCTCGGTGTTAACATGCAGAGTTGGGGAGGAGAGAGTGGCCGGAAGGGAGAATGACAGTGAGCTCATTCTGCCGTTGGAAGCCCATTCCCAAGATATGACATTAAGTCACCCATGAAGGCAGAGTTCACTGCCTAATCATCTCCTTTTATCTAGCCTTGAAGCTTATGTAGCTGAGGAAGGACGACCTTGAACTTCTGATCCTCCTGCCTCCACCTCTCAAGTGCTGGGATGACAGGCATGTGCCACCATACCTGTTTTCTGCACTGCTGGACTTTGGGCATGCTAGCAAGCACTCTACTAACTGGACACATCCTCAGCCCAACCTAATCTCTTTAAAGAACACACCTCTCAATGCTACTGCACTGGAGATCAGTTTCCAGTGACCAGACTTCAAGGAATACATTCAAACCATCCCTGGAAGAAGGTAAGCCTCTTGATGCCCCTTCATCATGGTGCATTCATTTTGCTAAGGTCTTGAGGAGCTGTCTGTCTGAGTTCCCCGTGACTATGGAGCTGCTGTTTCTCAGTTGTTACTCCTTACTCAGGTCTGACAGCTTGAGAACACAAATTCTTAATTCCACGTCATGTATGGAGAAAAGTGACAACTTCCTACGCACAAGTTACGATCTTGGCTTGATACGTTAGAATTGATACTGGGAAAAAAAAGGAAGAAGGAGCCAACTATATGGCTCAGGGGTAAGAGGGCCTGCTGCGATGCCTGACAACCTCAGTTCAATCCCTAGTGCCCACGTGGTAGAGGAAAACTGAGTTGGTGGAAGTTGTCCTCTGAGTTCCACTCTTACTCCATAGTACTCATGTGACTACAAACACTCACATACACACACACGCACACACACACACACACACACACACACACACACAAGCCTGACAACCTCAGTTCAATCCCTAGTGCCCACGTGGTAGAGGAAAATTGAGTTGGTGGAAGTTGTCCTCTGAGTTCCACTCTTACTCCATAGTACTCATGTGACTACAAACACTCACATACACACACACGCACACACACACACACACACACACACACACACACACACACACACTGAATTAAAATGTAATAGAGAGGGAGGAAATTGTCCTCAGTTTTACCAAGCTGCAAAAAGTTTTTATATTTTTTCTCATATATCATCCAGATCTAGTCTACAACTGTAGTCATGATATATGTATTATGTATTTTGCTTTAAAAAACAACTGTATCACTTTTCCCATACTCTTATTTATATAATTATTATATAATTATGATAGTTAATGGATGTATCATCCCTCTTGGTGACATACCATAATTTACTAAATTCTCTTATTTTGTAACAGTAATTTTTTTCAGTTTCTTTTTCTAGTATAGATAGATAGAAACATCTGTCCTACATCTGTAAAAATATTTCCTTAGGATGAATTCTCTGGAGTAGTATTACTTGGCCAGGGAACATGAATGTCTTTGCAACTTTTACTAAATATTATCTTATCCCTTTAGAAAGAGGAAATACTGATTTGAAATGCTCCTGGATGCGTATCTGACTCCAAACCTCCCCCTCACCTCAGGTGGTAAGTTATCTCTCCTGGTTCTAGTAAGGGCATCTTTGTTTTGATCAAGACAAGCTTTAATTCTCACACTTTTCTTTTGCAATTCTTCCATCTGTTTGTTCTGTTATCGTCTCGGTTTGTAATCCACATTGGCCTCAACTACTATCCTCCTGCCTCTTCCTACTGCCTTCATCCAGAATGGTCAAATTGAGAGGAAAATAATCAACGAAAATGGAGAAAGTATTGTTTACACTTTGTATTTGGATGAATGTCTCTGATTGCCTCCTATGTTGAAAAGTAAAAACTGTCAAATATTTTGTTAAAAGCCTATATGTAAGTTAGTGCTCCTTTGTCTACACAAAATAGAAATTTACTTCAGTTATCAAAAGAGGAAAAAATAATGCATTAAAAGTATTTTAATGAGGGGCTGGAGAAATGGCTCAGTGGTTAAGAGCACTGGCTGCTGTTGCAAGGATGGGAGTTTGAGTCCCAGGAACCACATGGTGGCCAACATCCGTCTCTAACTCCAGTTCCGGGGATCCGAAACCATCTTCTGATCTGGGGCAGTGCATGTACTTACATACCCACAAGCATAACACTCATACACATAAAATAAAAATAACAAAATATTTATTTATTTATTTTTTTATTTTATTTATATGTGTGTATTGCCTGCATGTAGGTAAGTGCACCCATGTCGTGCAATGCCCGTGGAGGACAGAGGAGGCTGTCGGATCCCCTGGGACTGGAGTTACAGACAGTTGTTAAGGCCTGTTAGTGTCCCCAGATGTCCCTCAGTGCAAGTTCATCCACTGAGGTCCAGTCAGCCTATCTAGAGTTTCACCCTTTAAGAAGAACAGTTCTTCCTCACCCAGCAGTAATCAACTGTTAATAATTCTTCAACTAAGATTGGGGCCTACTGTCCATTTCCACAGTTCTGTGCTGGGCTTTTGTCTGCTTGAGTTTGCATAAGTCTATTTTTTAAGTTTGTTTTGTTCATTATTTTTTTTTTATTTTTTTAATTAAAAGAAGCATTTCATTACAACAGCATTAACCTATTCAATAACATTTTTCTGAGCTAGGGTACATCTCTTTCAAAATTGGCTGTACATTTCTAGGTTTACAGATGAATTATTACGCTTATATAATCTTTTACTCATTATAAACTCTATAAGACATAAAATTAAAAGAGGTTCCAACAAAATATTTTTTAAAACCATATTAGTGAGCAGGGTGTGATGGCATATTCCTAAGTCCCAATACTTGAGAGGTAGAAGCAGGGGGATGGTAAATTCCAGGAAAGTCTGGACTCCACAGCAAGACCCTGCCTCAGCACCCCAACCGGAAATGGTGACTCTAATAGGAAATCAAGCCAAAGGTCTGGTTCATCTGTTCTGTCAGTTAGGACACATCTTAGTGCCAACATCCAAAACTCTAAATGTCTTTAGAAGCAAAAATATATAATTATCTGGCAAGATAACATGGAAAATATCCCAAGATGGATGAGGCCCATCCCTTCCTGAGTCTCTGAGGGCAGCTAATGGTTTCCTTGAGAGAAGGGAAGACATTTTCTGCAGTGGTAGAGCCACCAGTAAGGTGCTGGTGCTCCTGTAAATAAATACACCCTCACCCATGCTCCTGTAAATACACCCTCACCCGTGCTCCTGTAAATACACCCTCACCTGTGCTCCTGTAAATACACCCTCACCCGTGCTCCTGTAATCATTCATGACACTCACCGGGTCACACACAGGACATGAAAGTGGAAGAGGGACAAGCTGGGAAGAAGGGGATGAGTAAGAGGGGGACCAAAGAGGGACGTGGGGGATGATCCAAATACATGATGTGCAAGTATGAAAATATTTTTAAACAGATTTCAGGACTATTTCTGTCCCTGAACAATGTCACCAGAGAACTAGACTTATCCCATCCTTTCATTTAACCAGCTTCAATGGATCAACCATTCTCTGCTTGGCTGCCTCAGGGCCACAAGATGGCTGCCTTACCACTAGGCACTCCATTCAAAGGCACGATGCAGGGGCTCAGGATGCTAGATGACACAGGAACACTTTTGCCTATTCTTTCTTTTTGTCAAGGATCAATCTATCTTTCCCAGAAGACCATCAGTAGACTTCCTGTTTCTTCAATAGAACTAAGTTGATGCTCATCATGAGGTAGTTTATCATTATTACTAGATAAAAAATGGATGATAACTTCATGAACATTCCTAGACTAGGAGCCAGACCTATTTTATAAGCATTGCGACTGGAGGGAAATTCTGACAGTGACAGAGAACAAGAATAAAACCGAAGGCTGCAGCTGGGCAACCACAGCACGTGTCACAGGAGATAGAATTTGCAGGACTTCCCTTCTTTTAGTCATGGATTTTTTTTCTTTCTGTTGCTGCTTGGTTGGTTGATTTTTTTGAGATGGGGTCTCATGTAGCCCAGACTGGCCTTGAGTTAATCCTGATGCCATTGTCTCCAACTCCCAAGTGCTGAGATTGCAGGTGTATGCCACCACATCTGGCTTATTTATGGGTTTTCACTGGCAGGAAATTCAAAATTTCCTCCTTAGGTTGACATTCCAAGTGTTTAAGACGAAAAACTTATTGGCCCTGTTCTCCGAAGTAGAGTCCTGGCTTTAGGGGCCCTTCTGCTGAGATCTACAGGTGGGAATGGGGACCATCCAACTTCAGTGAGAAATGGACATATAAAGGGGCCCAGCAGGCAAAAGCACTTGCCACACAAGCCTGACAACCTGAGTTTGATCCCTGGAATCCATGTAAAGGTAAAAAGAGAGAATTGACTCCACAGAGCTGTCCTCTGGCCTCCACACATGTGCCATGGCATTTGCATTTCTGCACACACACTCACACCAGTAATAAGAAACGAAGTTTTAAAGAAATGTAAGTGGAGAGTGTCTTGAGGCAGAGAAACAATAGACATCATATATCCCAGTTAAATCAAGTACAACAAAAGGGTAATTGGCATGCTAACTGCCACCATGCCCTATGGAGATAAGTCCATGAATTCTGTCTCCCCCTAAACAGACTACGTATCTGGTATCTGGGGTGATCCCTGGTGTGACCACACTGCAGGGAGTATGGGAGCACCAACTGTAAGGTACAAGCAATAAGTACTTTGTCCCTGATAAGCTTTGTTGAAGGGACTATTAACTATTGCATGTATGTATGTGCACCACATGCATGCAATGCCTGTGGAAGCCAGAAGAGGGTGTTAGGTCCCCTGCAACTGGAGTTACAGATAGTTGTGAGCTGCCATGTGGATGCTGGTAACTGAGTCTGGGTCCTCTATGAGAGCAGCTAGTGCTCTTAATTACTGAGCCATCTCTCCAGTCCCCATGCCTCCTCTTTCTTGTACCTTACATGCCACAGCCTCTTCTGACATCAACCATTTTGATGATGCAGGCCATGGTTCCAGTACAGAGGCTGCCTCAAGAAAGCATGCTTCCCTCTGCCTGTCTTCTCACTTTCAAATTATTTTCTTTCTTTGTATCTTTATTTTTTCTATTTTTACTTTTTTATTATTTTTTTTTTATTTTATGTGTATGCATGTATCCCTGCATGTAGGGGAGTGCACTTGTGTCGTGCAATGCCTACAGACGTCAGAAGAGGTAGTTGGATTCCCTGGAACTGTAGTTACAGATAGTTGTTAGCTGACACGTGGGTGCTGGGATTCGAACCTGGGTCTTCTGCAAGGACAGTCAGTGTACTTAACTGCTGAGCCATCTTTACTGAGCCTATTTTTACTCTTTGAATATCACATTTATTTTATTTATGGGGGAGCACACGTGCAAAAGCATGTGGAGGTTGGTGAACAACTTGCAGAACTCATTGTCTTCTTCCACCATGTGGGTCATGGGGATTGAACTCAGGTCTTCAGGGTTGGTAGCAAGCACCTTTGCTTGCTGAGTCATCTTGCCCTTTTCTAGGACATTCATTTTGATTTCTTCACCTCCATACATCCCCATACCTTCATTTTCAGTAGTTTGTGACACTTCAGTCATTAGAGGCAAAGGTTTTTCAATTCTCTCTCTCTCTCTCTCTCTCTCTCTCTCTCTCTCTCTCTCTCTCTGTGTGTGTGTGTGTGTGTGTGTAAGCCAGAGGGCGATGTCAGGTGTCAGGTGTCTTCTTTAATCACTTTCCACCTTTTTGAGATAGCATCTCTTACTGAACATGGAACTCTGGGATCTGCCTTCTCAACACTGGGATTACAGGTGTGCATCTCTGAGCCTGGTTGTTTACATGGATTCTGAGAACTGGAACGCAGATCCTCTTGTTGCACAACAAATGCATCACTGAATGAGCCAGTCATATTCCCAACCCTGTACGCAATATAGAAATTAGAAATGATTCTATTTCAGGTCTGTGGTTGACAAAAAAGCAAGATACTTAAGCTTTCTGCACTGAATAAATTCCTTGAGGAAAAGCAATATAATTGGTTTCTTTCCTACCTTTTGTAGTCAGGTTCTGTTGAAGAGTAGTAGGAAATTCCTACAAAGTTCTTCTTAGTATTTAAACAAAACATTTTGTGAAAATGCAGTAAGAAGTAACGGCGTCCAAATGGATTTGTAGTATACTCTCTTTTCTTGAGAGTTAATAGCCCTTCAGTTGGAAAATGCAATTACGGAAGTCTGTATCATTTCTCTTGATCATTGGAGAATTCAGTAACACCACAAATTCAATCAAGGGGAAAAAAGTGTTCACACCCTTAAAATGAATTACAGTCAGCAGGACTCAGATCTAATTAGCAATGTTGTCACTATCTGAGATTGCTTACAAGCCAAAAACAAAGTGCTCAGACCAAAACAGAGATCCCCAAAGGCCCTGGAACAGATTTTGGGTTGAAAATTTGGTTAAGATTTTCCTTTCTGACTCAAGCACCCAGATCTGACCCATTATTATCACATACAGGTTTTTGTTTTTTAATCACTGAATGCTATTCAGGACTTTCCGCAGGAAGCAGACCCTTAGTAACAGGAAGATTTTGTTAAAAAAAAAAAAAAAGCCTTTCAGGAAAAAAATAGAAGTCAGGAAGAAGGAAGGTGCTCTCTCTAGAGAAGGCATTTCCTCCTCCTAGATAGACAGCCTTGTTCCCTCAGGCAGCTAAAGCCACTTCCTCTAAACAGCCTCCCTAGATCCCATAAATTAGCAATTAATCTCCCTGTGTTGCGGACTAGCAGCAATGATCATTTTAATTTCTTCCTACTATGTATTTTAGTGAGTTGCATTATTATTATTTAGTCAGTCATCGTTCTCACTAAAGCTGTGAATTCTTGAGGAAATAGCCTACTCTTTAACATTTTTGCCTCCATACCCTCCCTGGTGTCTGGAATTGTTGGGTTTTGTTGCTGCTGGTTTTTTGTTTTGTTTTATTTTTCGGTACTGGGGATCATACCCAAGGCCTTCCTTCCTCTAGGCAAGCACTCTACCACTGAGCTACATACCACACTAGAATAACTTTTAGAGCATGTCAGGAACTGTATTTAGGGGCTGAAGGGATGGGGGTCGGGGGAGAGGGCTGGCACAGCTCTCGTTGACTATTGCTTATAGTCAAGAACAGGCAGGAGGTATGACTGGATAAGCATAAACCTTGACAGACCTCCTATGCTGTGAGGGCCCATTTCACAGCACTATGCGTTGAGGTGGGGGGGTGGGTTGTTCTACAACTAAATGAAGTGTGATGTGTTTGTTCAGAAGCATTCTGTTTGAGGTTGACCATGAACTCCTGGGAAGCCAAGTCTGGGTGTCAGTTACTACTCTTGGAGTCTTTTTGAGAGTATTGTAAGCCTTCCAAGTGGACTACATATGTACTAAGCTGAAAAGGACCCTGAAGACATCTGTGTGATGGAGTATGGAGAGGAGAAAATCCCCTCCTTCAACTTCCGAGGCCAACGACCTATACTTTGAATGAAAGTCTTGCTGCATGCTCGTAAGGCCAGCTGTTCACTTGTGCTAGCATGTACATGATCTTCACTATTCACGAAGAGTTCAGTGCATTGGATCTGAAAACTGAAGCACTCAGCTAGAGTGTGTGACCTCTTTCCAGCATGTACAGCTAAATGGTAAATAAAAGACTGTCTAAGTTTGGGAGGCTCTTGCATCACCAAAATAAAAGTGTAAGAACTGGGTCATTCATTCAACTGATGACTGCTGACGTCCCATGCAGCCATGCTGTCTGCGGGGGTGCGTGTACTGTTGCTTCTGAGCACCCTTGCCTGCAGTTTGGCTAACTTGAAGATGATGGTAAAGTCAGATAGGTAGAACAGATGATATTTTTGTCCTACACATCTTAGAGTCTTCTGGGGATGCTGTGAGCCCAAAGAATTCTGTTCCAGTTGTGGAAATCACTGAGCAAAGGCAAAAGAGAGTTTTGGGGGGGAAATGCTTGAGGCACATGAGGACAGAATCCTCAGGCAGAGGATGGGACTCAGTAGGTAGAGTGGTTGTCTAGCATGTGTAAATTCCTGAGTTTAGTCCCCATCACTGCACAAACCTTGCCTGGCTGTACATGCCTGTAATCACAGCACTGGATGTTGATGCAGACAGCAGGAAGATTAGAAGTTCAAGGTTATCCTTGACAATACAGCAAGTTTAAGACCAGCCTGAGCTACATGTGACCCTGTCTCACACAAACACACACACACACACACACACACACACACACACACACCAAGAAGAAGAAGAGGAGGAGGAGGAAAAGGAGGAAGGAAGAAGACAATCCTTAAGAAACAAACTGACAAGTGTTGTGTCAAATTCTAAACCAATGAGACATACCTGGGTATTCTGGCCAGTGTGTGCCTGTTACATCGAACTGCTTTCTATCTCTGTGTCTCAGCTTGTCAAGAGAGACAGAAAAAGACAGAGATCTCCAGTTGGGCTAAGACAGCCTGAAGCCGTGTTTCTCTGCTCAACTATAAACTCAAGAAAAGGTATGAGAGAACCAAAGGCAACCTCTGAATGGTGTTCAGAAAGACAAGCTGGTTTGGGGCCCCATGGTGAGAGAGACGGCATGGTGACAGGGCAGCTTGCATCCTCCCATCCAATAGAAATGGTCAACCCAAGCCCATGGATTCCCAGAACAGCCTAGCCTTCCTCCGCTAGACTTTGCAGGAGCCCTTCTGGCAGCAGACAATTCTATGGGAGCTAGGGAGGGCAGGGAGAGGCGTTGTCCTCTCCTGCAGCACTGACATGTCCATTCTCTATCAAGAAGTACCAAGGCATGTGGGCAGCAATAGTAAGAGAGATCTCAATAAACAAACAGCCCAGTCAGGAGTCAGCCCAGTGTCCAGAGACACTGAAGTAGTCAAGAAACTACAGAGACTTACTGTCTAACTGTCCTTGTCAGAGTCACCAAGTACATAGAGCTGGGACCCACCCTTCCACTCTCTTAGCTACCACCATCAGCAGCAATGGGGGACCAGGAGCCTCAGCAAACCAAGAATAACATGACAAAGGCTCTAGACACTAAACTGTCACTGGAACCTCAGCCCAGTACCTGTGTGCTAACTCTAAATATGATGAACACTACTAAAATAAAAATTTTAAGTATGACCCAGAATCTATCAATATAACCAACAAAGTATCCCATATCCAACTGAAAATCATCATCCAAGGAAGAAGAAAATCCCAGCTTGAGTAAGGAAAAACAGCTCTGGGGATGTAGCTCAGCTGGTAGTGAGCTTACCCAACAGGCACCAAGTTCTAGGTGCAATCCCCAGCACTGCATAGACCAGGCATAGTGATACACACCTATAACCCCAGGAGGTGGAGGCAGAAAATCAGAAGTTCAAGGTCATCCTCAACTATTTGGCTAGTATGAGGCCAGTCTGGACTATATACAACCCTGTCTCAGAAAGAAGGAAGGAAGGAAGAAGGAAGGAAGGAAGGAAGGAAGGAAGGAAGGACCACTGAGCTTAACCCCGTCCCCCTGAGATCACAGGGGTGGCACATGTTTATGATCCCAGAACTTGGGAGGCCAAGGTAGAGGCCTCTTAGTTCTGTTGAATTAGAATAGGGGTAGGTGCTGGGCATATAGCTCAGTTGGCAGAGTACTTACTTAGCATGCATGAATCCTTAAATTGGATTCCCAGAACCTAACAAACCAGGCATGGTGGAGCAAGCCTGTAATCCCAGCACTGGGAAGAAGTTCATTTCAGCTTTGGCTACATATCAAATTCTAGGCCAGCCTGGGCTACATGAGACCCAGTCACAACAGAGAAAAAAATAAATGTAAAAAGAGTGCTAATAGGGAGCTGTGTGTACAGTTCTGTGATAGAGAGCTAGTTTAATATGTACGAGACCCTGGATTTAATTCTTAGCATAGAAAAAAAAATATTTTAAAAAAGCGGCAACCCCAAATCAGCATTTGGGTTGCAAGGACATAGAGAAAATAGATGACTCAAATATTATGTAAAGTTCAAAAAGAGCCATTGACACGTTGATTAGAAGCCCCAGATAGCTGAAACAGGAAGCTACAATTAGTTTTCTAGTGATGCTGTCAGCCAGACAAGGAGAGAATAAAGTGAAGGCACTCCACCTTTCCTTGGCCAAGCCACCCACCAGTGGAAAAAGCCGCTCAAGTATGCAGGAAATACCTTCACACAAAAAGACACTGCTGAAAAAAACGTGCCGAATTCAGCTGGGGAATTTTGAACTCATTAAAGTCTGACATGACCTAAGACTTAGGACCATACCAAGGTCATCAGTCATGCAGGAAACCGAGTGGCCAGCTGGAATGGGGGACTTCTTCAGTCTGAGCTGGACAAGCTGCTGAGCAGTGGCCAGTACAGGGAAACTGCAGCAAGCCAAAGAAGGTGGACCTGAGACTGAGCCAAACTTCAGCCAGGTACAAGAGGCCCCACAAAAGTGGAGTCTCCATTACCCAATTTCTGCTAAATTATTAGTACTCTGTAATTTCTTGAATCTTACAGTAAAAATAATTGTGTGCTTACACACATATGCACAGGCTGTCTTGGACACATCAGCTCTGCACTTGCCCGCCCCTGCCTGTTAAGGGAAATGCCTAAAATTAACTATTTCTCACCCTTCTTACAAACAGCAGCCAGACTGTGCTGGGCATTGTCTCAGAACTGCACCTCCTCCCCATAATTCCATATTCTGTTCCTTCTGTGCAAGATAAGGGTCCTGATTTCGTCCGCACCCCACATGAGCTAAGGAAAAATGGAAGAAATCGAATGGGAGCAGGAGGCTGGGGGCACAGCTCAACTGACAAGAGTGCTTACATAGCGTGAGTAAAGCTCTCAGTTTCAGTCCCAGAACGGCATAGATCACGTGTGGCACAGCCTGCACCTCCAGGTGCAAGAGTTAAGAGGCAGGCGGATCAGAATTTCAAGATCCTTGACTACATAGACTACATAGCAAGTTAGAGGCCAGCCTGGGACACATGAAATCTCACTGCAAAAAAAAAAAAAGAAAAAGAAAGGGAGGGAGGGAGGGAAAATAGAAAAGAAGACGCGATAAAACCGTGTTTCTTTGTATTGTTGTGCTCAATACAGAAGTGGGGTGTATAGAACAGTTTGAGTATATTATTGATGAATTTCATTATCCTGGTACTATTTTTGCCCCATGCTAAGCCAAGGCCACCTGTACCAGGAGCTATAATTAGATTGTAACCTCTAGGCACCCCCCAGGTGTGGCGTGCTCAGATAAAGAAGTTAACACGGGGCTGGAGAGATGGCTGGCAGTTAAGAGCACTGGTTGCTCTTGTAGAGGACCAGGATTTGATTCCCAGCACCCACACCGCAGCTAACAACCATTCATAACTGTAGTTCCAGGGGAGTCCAATACCCTTTTCTGACTTCTGGGGCTCTGCACAACATGGGTACACTTACATACATGCAGGCAATACATTCATACACATAAAATAAAAATAATAAAAAATTAACACATTATTGCATTCAAGAATGCTTCTGAAAACAATCCTACGGGGCTTAAGAGCACTGGCCACTCTTAACCTGGGTTTGGTTCCCAGCAGCACCCCCCCATGGCAGCTGATAGCCATCAGTAACTCCAATTCCAGGGGATCAATGCCCTCTTTTGACTTCCAACAGCATTGCATGACATGGGGCACACTTACATACATGCAGACAATACACTCATACAGATAAAATAAAAATAATAAATAAAAATTTAAAATCCCACCACAAAATAGGACTCTTTGTTTAGGAAGAAGAAACATCATCTCTGTAATGCAGGTGTAAGTAAAGTTAGCCTAAGAGAACAGCTAAGCGCTTGTCTTGGCTTTCTTTCCCTGCCAATAATGACTGCTTGATTGAGGACATTTCATGGGCTCTTCTAGGCTTACTTTCTCTCCAACCCACCCGGTGTCCTTTTTCAGTGTTGGGCTGTTGCTGCCAGGTTGTGTTAAAACCTAGAGTACATTCCTCCTTCCAGGGCCTTCTTCTTGGGATACAGACTGACAAACCTGGCAAGGTGGGTTGGCTTTTCAAGTGTTCCTTTTTCAAATGATTTATATCTGTCCTTGTCTTCTTGGGGCTCTTGCCTAGGGCCAGACAGAAAGAGACACTACTGGTAGCACAGTAACAAACGTTCTGGACATTTTCTTCTGCCTTTTCCTGCCAGTCCTGTCCTGTGCCAGCTGCCTCCTCTACAGCTTTCCTGTTTTCCTCTGATCTAGTTGGAGAATAGTCCTCTAGGGACCACGTCCCTTCTTTCTGACTTTTGAAAACCTGAACAAAGACATCCTTGTGCTGCAGTGGGCAACAAGCACTTTTCACCTTGTTTTTGAAACTCTTCAAAGCAAACTATTGATTTAATTTGGTTTTAATGAAACTTCCAGGTTGGGGACATAGGTCAGTTCATACAGTGTTTGCTTTGCATGCACAAAGCCCTGGGTTCAAGCCTCAGCATGCATAAAACCAAGTAAGGTGATGGATACGTGGTTGTAATCCCAGTACTTGGGCAGTGAAAGCAGGAGGATCAGGAGTTCAGGGTCCTCCTTGGCTATACATAGAGTTTCAGGTCAGTCTGTGCTTCATGGATGCATTTTTTAAAAAAGAATAAAATACACCAAGCCTATTTGTATTTATATTTTAAAAAACTACACCATAAAAAATATTCAAACACTTAAAATTTAAATTCAGGTTTCCCAGCAAGGTCTTCCAGCAAGCCCCTTATGGAATCACATGTAGACACTGTCCATGTAAAGAACTTATTTTTGCATTGGAAATGTGTTCTATCCCAAGAAAGCATTCAGTGGATTTAGGTGAACTATACTATGTATTTGAACTCATTAGTATGCCATTTTTATTACCCTTTCTGGTAGTCCTTTCTAATGTTATAGTACACCCATACCTGCATTTGTTTACATGTATACATGTTATAGGCTAGGATTCACATATGAGGGAGAAAATGTGTTATTTTTCTTTCTTTCTGAGATTGGATGAGCTCACTTAATGTCATGACATTAAGGTATGGACCTTCTAGGTCCATCTGTTTTCCTGTGCATTTTGTGATTTCATTTTTCTTTAGAGCTGAATAATATTCCATTTTAAATATGTACCAGATTTTTCATTATCCATTCATCTGTTGATGGACAACTAGGTTGGTTCTATTTCCTTGCAATAGTGAATAGAGCAACAATAAATATAGGGGTGCAAATAGACCTATGGTAGGGTGTGGCATTCTTTGGATATATGCCCAGGAGTGAAATAGCTGGGTCATATGGTAATTCCATTTTTTTTAGTTTTTGAGGAACCTCCAAACTGATTTCCATAATGGCTGTACTTTGCACACCCACCAGCAGTGAATAAGGGTTCCTCTTTTTCCACATCTTCTCCAATAATTGTCAGATTTCTTGATGATAGCCATGCTGACTTGGGTGAGATGGTATCTCAAATTAGTTTTAATTTGCATTTACCTGATGACTAGGGATGTTGAACACGTTTTAAAACAGCTATTGGCCTTTTGTATTTCTTTCTTTGAAAGCTATCTATTTAATTCATTAACCCATTTGTTAACTGGTAGTTTTATATCCTTGATACTTAATTTCTACCATTCTTTGTAAATTCTGGATATTAGCCCTCTATCTGGGGTATAGCTGGTAAAGACTTTCTCCCATTCTGTAGGCTATCTGTGCATTCTTCTGATAGTTTCCTTTGCTGTGCAGAAACTTTTTAATTTCATATAATCCTATCTGTTGACACTTGGGGTTAGTTCCTGTGCTGTTAGTATTCTATTCAGAACATCAATATCTTGCCTACCTCAATGTCCTGAAGAGTATTCTTTATGTTTTTATATGGAAGTTTCAGTGTTTTGGGTTTTAAATTAAGGTCTTCAATCTATTTCAAATTATTTTTTGTACAAGGTGAAAAACGTGAATCTAATTTCATTCTTCTGCAGCTGAGTGTCCAGTTCTTCTAGCACCATTTGTTGAATGGGGTATTTTTTCCCGAGGTGTTTTTGCCTCCTTTGTCAGGAATCAGGTAGGCACAGCTTTGTCAGTTTATCTTCAGATCCTTTATTTTGTTCTGTTGGTGTACCTGCCTGCTTTTGTGCTGGAACCAGGCTGTCTGCATCCCTATAACTCTGTGGTATAATTTGAGGTCCGATGTTGTGATGCCTCTAGCTATGTTCTCCTTAGGATTGCTTTGGCTGTTTGTGGTCTTTTGTGGTTGTGAATTGTTGGACTGTTTTTTCTAGATCTGTAAAATATCATATTGAGATTTTATATGTATTGCATTTTTAATTATTTATGTAGATTAATTTTGGTAGTATAGCCACTTTCACCATACGAATTCTTCCAATCAAGGGCCATGAAAGGTCTTTTATCATTTAGTATCTTCTTTGATTTAATTTTTCAGTGTCTTGAAGTTTTCATTGTAGATCTTTCTCTTCTTTGGTAAGTGTACTCCCAGGTACTTAATTTTTTAGAACTAGTAGGAATGGGATATTTTTCCTAAAGACCCTATTCTTAAATTTCAAAAATAAATTCCTTTACTGTATACCAATAATAGGCATGCTGAGAAAGAAATCATGGAAACAATTCCATTCACAATTGCTTAAAAAAACAATCAACAGTCGAGTTGTTGGCTAGGATAGATAAAGGCTCTTCCAGACAGTAACCCAACATACTACTGGAAAAATGAACAGCAGACTCCAATTCTATCCAAAGGAATACTGACAATGGATTGCCGTAGATGAGGAACAGCTGACCCTCCTGGAACAGGGACCTCTGGCTGACTAGATTTACCAGAAGGGCAGACAGGGGGGAATGGATGAGGGTGCTGACAACACAGTGGACAGTGACAGGGATGGCAGAGTATGGAGCCTCTAGTGGGAGAGGAAGGCTGTCTATCTGACGAGTTTGTATTCATGCTCAGGTGCCGAGGAGCTCAGAAGGTGGGCGACTGTGACCAGTGATAGTCATGTATATAGAGATTAGAAATGCATGTGAAAACGTCTCAATGTCAATTGCTTTGGAATGAATTCTTTTGTATGAAAAAAAAAAGTTGTGTTGTAAAGTATTCCTTGAGAAATGTTTATAATTCTATGAGAATGTAAATAGTTTCACAGTAATTGTTTTTCAGTTAGAATATTCTAACTTAATTGCAGCGCAGTCTCTTAAAAAAAAAAAAAATCAACAAAATCAAATGCCTCAAAATAACCTAACCAGGGGCGTGAAAGACCTCTACAATGAAAATTTTAAAACACTAAGGAAATAAGTTGAAGAAAACACTAAAAGGAAATTTCCATGACCATAGGTTAGAAGAGTCAATCTTGTGAAAATGGTCATCCTACTAACTCAGGAGAAGGGGGATGGTGGGAAGCAAGTGTTATCTGGGGGAAGGGGGAACTGGGGGTGCTTGGACTGGGAAGGAAGGAGGGGAAGTTGGATGTGGGGAGAGAGAGGAGAGATGAATGGAGCTTGGGTGGCATGGAAAGTCAGAGGGAAATATGCTGGCTGGGGAACCCCATGAGAAACATACATACAATGTCTGACACATTAGAGCTGAATAGTTCAAGAGACTCCCAAAATAGTACAGGCTATTGCCAGAGCCCTTGGATATCCCCCAGAACTTGAAAGGAAGACCCTGCTGCTGAAGACAGGATATAGTTCAGACACAGGACTTGGAGCAATGGATCTAGAATTGACCTGGAAGCCTTCTCCCTGAAAACTAGCTCTCATAGTTCTAGAAGGTACTATGCAAACTGCTAAAGGAAAAAATTAATCAACAGTCTAACCCAGCTCTAAAGCCTCATAACTACAATGACTGGCACAGCAAATTACCTCTATTGGTGCAGTGGCACTGTGATCTGGGGGTGGAGGGGCGGTAATCTACAGCTATCTAAATGGACTGAAAGCCCTCTCAATGAGAGGCAACTCATCGGTGGCACTGTAAACATCCAAATACACAGGGCTTGAGAAGCCATAGATCCTAGAGAAAACCCTATCTCTGTCATTTCTCTAGACAAATGAAATTTCTTACCATATACTAAATAGGGATCCTTATATTTACAGACAAGTATACTATACACCCCTCATCAAAGAAGCTTCTTTTTGCAACAGATGGAGGCTATTACAGAGTTCCACAACTGGTCACACACAAAGAATATATGTCTGAGAGATGCCCAGCCCTAAATGACACATCTGCAGTGAAACCTCATGGAACATATAGTGGAACAGGGGGGTATAGAGAATATTAATGCATCTCTCAACTCTCACTAGCAAAAACTTCCTCATACAACAAAAACTTCCTCCTACAACAGAGTGTCATGCACACAGAAGGTCACAACTGGCTAAGTTTTAGAGAATAATAGACTACAGAGTGTGTGTCTCTAGATAGGACTCCTATATTAAACCTCACCCATGGCTCAGGGACCATTACAAAAGAGGGGTGAAAAGGTTGTATGAGCCAGGGTTGGTTCATGAACATAGGGAAACAGAGGCTTTCAGACAGCTGGAAGCTTGCGCACATGAACTTGCGGCAATGATGGCATCGAGCACAGGACCCATGCCAACCCAATCATTCGAGCAAGGGAAATGAGTGGTTGACTGGCCCTAGCCTGGGGTCTGTTGACAACTGGCTACTTCTGGGTGAGGCAGAGTAGATCTTCCTTATGATCTCTAGATAGGCTGACTAGACTCCAGTGGATAAACTGGCACCAAAGGACATCTGGGTACAAATGCTTGCCTGGATAGGACAGATAGGGCTTAACATATATGACAGAATGCATGAGGTTCAGTTGGGGGTGGTATGTGGGGGCATGGATTGGGGAAAGGGTCTACATTTGATAAAGAACTATTGTATGAAATGCACAAGAGCTCAATAAAAAAATTTTTTTAAAAAGAAAAAAGCAGGATATAAATCTGGCATGGTGGTACACACCTTTAATCCCAGTACTCAGGGGACAGGGGAAAGGGGGCTCTCTATGAATTTGAGCCTGGTCTACATAGTGGAGTTCCGGGAAGGTGGGGGCTAGGGAGACCCTGTCAACCCTGTCAGAAAAAAAACCCAAAAAACATAAAATGAAAATATTAAAAATATCCAAGATTAATCTAACAAAAATGTGAAAAAATGTTTTGGAGAAAGTCATGAAGCATTTTGGAAAGACATTAAAGAAGGTTTAAATAAATGGGCATCTACAGCCCATTTTAATCCACTCAAGGATTAAAGGACATTTTACTGTGTCAGTTGTTCCTGAACCATCTACAGATTTAGTGCAATGTAAATTAAAATTTCAAAATATGTTTGTGTGATTATAAGATTCATTTCTAAGAAGTAAAATGCAAGGGTCAATGAGAACTAAGATACTTTTTTCATTTTTTATTGAATTTTTATGAATTTCTTACAACATATTTTGATCATATTTAGAGATTTTCCCCATCTGCACTACCCTTAATAGCCCCCACCCCATTTAGTGTATTCTGTTATATATATTAAGGCCTACTGAGTCATGTTTGTGTCACCCAATGCCCTTCAGTGTGAGTCTATCCATTGGAGCCTGTTGAACCTATCAAGCTCACACCCATAAAGAAAATTGACCCCCTCTCTCAACAGCTATCAGTTGCTAATAGTTCTCAGGTAGGGTGGGGGCTTCTTCCCCTCTTCCCCACTTCTAGGCAGAGATTTTGTCTGGCTTGAGTTTATGTGGGTCTTGTGCATGCTGTCACTATTCACCATTGCTGTGAAATCATAAGTAACTGACCAGCTGTCAGGAAAACTCTGTTTCATTGTGGTCATCCAGCACCTCTGGCCCACTACAGTCTTTCCACTCCCTCTTCTGCAATGATCTCTGAGCCTTGGGTGTCAGGGGTTTGACACAAGTGTCCTAATCAAAGATAAGCACTATTTAGCCTCTTATTCTCTGCACTTTGTCCAGTTGTGGGTCTTTGCTGCATGAGGAAACTTATGGTGAGAGTTGAGAGATGCATTAATCTATGAGTATAGCAATAAATCGTTAGGAATCAAAGAAAAAATACACTTTTGAGAAAGAAAGTACGAACTTGTCATACCAGTTATCAAATTCATTGTAAAGTTACTGTAATTACAATGTGGTTCCGGCACAGAAATAAACAAATGAGCTACGGGAAAAACGGAGGTCTGTGTGTAGACACAGTTGGTAAAGGGCAGAGTTGGATTGTACTTTGGCGCAGCTCAGCCCACGACCCAGCTACTTCATGGAGAAGATGAAGGGTAAAAGCAAAGCTTTAAGAACGCAGCAGAGGACCAAACCTCAACCCTGAGGTCAGGATGAAGTTTTAAAGAACTTTTTCCTTCAGTGACAATCAGCTAATTAATTAAAATTAAGACTTTCTTAAAAAATCAAGCCACAAAATGAGACAAGATTTTTCAGCACACAAAAGAACAAAGTAGTATTCAGAACATTTTAAAATACTGTGGAAGGAAGGAAGGAAGGAAGGAAGGAAGGAAGGAAGGAGGGAGG
>NW_008347042.1:5051372-5068602 GCF_000622305.1 Nannospalax galili
GGACTTTCAATATTCAAGTTTATGGTTGATGTGAAGCAGGACTTTTTTATTATTAAAAATGAAGATTTATATACTAAATGCTCTTGCGTATGTATATGTTTCACAATATAAAAGAAATCCAAACTTTAAAAAATAATGTATCTTTACTTCCAGCTATGATGGAGTAACAGCAAAACAGAGATCAAATTTATTCCAGTAACTGAAATACCTCAATATGTGAATGAAGTTTCTGGCTCTGGGCATCAGACCATCAAAGTCAGCAATGGGCAAGGAGACTAAAAGCTCTAGATGGACTAGGAGTGTAGAGCTGGTAGAATGTTTATCAGGCATGCACAAGGCCCAAGGATTGATCCCTAGCACTACCAAAGAAAGAAAAAAAATTAAATTCCAGGAGACGAATGTGCCCTGAGTTCTCAGGGCAGGGTATCAAGGAGAGAGAAGAGTTACTCAGAGAGCAAACTCCAGAGATACACAATCTCCTTTCGATAGTCATCAGAATTCTGATGAGCACATACAAGTGGAGAAACCATCCATGCCTAAGGAAGAACCACTAGACAAGATCACAAGGACAGTCAGAGCCATGGGGTGAGGCTGAGTGAGTCCTACATGCCAGGCAAGTCAATATGTATACCTCGTCTTCACAATTACCTGTAACACAGGTAATAGCTTCATTTTACAGAAAGGAAGATAAGGCTTTGGGTCACTGCTTTCCCAGTAAATAACAGTGTTGGGATTGAAGACTGAGTCTCCTGACCCAGAAAGTACAGGCCTTTTGCAGATCGCCATACAGTGTCCTTAAAACAGAGCTTGCAACTGGCAAAACTCAAGAGAAGATTAACTTCTCTCTTTTTACTTACTGGAGATCTGATTCCTTCCTTAATAAATAAATCATTGCTTGACACTTTCAACCAATACCTAAAATGCATGTCTTTAATATGTCTTACAAAATTTGCACCAAGAAACTTTTAAAACTAATGAATTAATTTGATAGGGTTGCAAAGAGATACAAAATCAACTTAAAAAATCAGTCATGTGTCCTCACGCTCTGCTCCTTATTCTTTTTGATGCCACTGTAAATTAGATTGTTTCCTTGAATTCCTTTTCTAGAAAGATTCTTATTATATAGAAACACAGCTGATTCTAAAATTGCATGCTTATAATCTACTCAAGAGGTTAAGCGGAATTACTCAACATTGTAAAAGGTAGGATAATCACAATCTTGAGGTCAACCTGGGCTACATAGCAAGTTGAAGGCCAGATTGGGCTACATAGTGAGTTCCTATCTGAAAACTAAAATGAAGACTAAAATATTTACATATAAATTTATGTAGAGGGATAAAAGACCTGTACACTGCAAACTATGATGCATTCATTAAAGACAAAATTAAAAGGAAGGCATCTCATGAACATGGGTTGGAAGACATAATAGTGTAAAAATATCCTATGACTCAAAGCAACATACAGACTGCATGGAATCCTTATCAAACTCCTAATGGTATGTAATTGTGTGCCCTGCAAACCCTCTTCCATAAGTTTTCAAACTCACAGCATTATGCATGTTAGGCAAGAGCTCTGCCAGTGAGCTATACCCTGAGCCCAACACTATCCTGACAGAAAAAACAAACTTGGAGACCTGATGTTCCCTGATTTCAAAATATATTACATGCAAAACCACAGTAATTAAAACAGTACAGTGCTGGCATAAAAACAGACATACAGAACGATGGAATAGAGAACCCAGAAATAAACCCACACATACACAATCAACTGATCTTTGGCCAAGAACACAAAGTGGGGGAAAAGATAGTTTCTTCAACAAATGGTGTTAGGAACACTGGATACCACATGTGAAAGAATGAAATTGGACTCATACAATACACACACACACAAAAATCACTTAAAAATGGATCAAACCCTGAAACATAAGAACTGAAATGTAAAACCCTTTGACTAAAACATGGGGAGAAAGCCTCCTGACAGGGGCCTGGGCAATGGTTTCTTAGATATCACTCCCAAAGTACAAGAAACAAAAGCAAAACAAACAAAATTGGCAAATGAGCTGGCATTCTATTAAAAAGTTTATGGAGTGAAAGGCGATCTTTGGAGAAAACGTTTGCAAATTATACATCTAAGAGTTTCGTATACATACTACGTAAGGAAATCCTACAATAACAAACACATCAATAGCTTTATTTCAAATGGGCAACGACTAGAAGAAGCATTCTTCAATGGAGACATCTAATCATAGCATGCCTATGAAAAGGTGCTTGCACCACCAATCACCAGGAAAACACAAATCAAAACCACCACAAGCCATCACCTCACACCTGGTAAACTGGCAGCTAACAAAACCAAAACATAAGTGTTGGTGAGAAGACGGAGAAACTGGAACCCTTGAGCACTGTTGATGGAAGCTGAAAACCATGCAGACACTGTGGAAAACAGTACAGAGGTTCTTTGGGAACTAGACAACCATCAAATGATCCAGCAATCCAATAAATCCTTCTCGTATTTATTCAAAAAAAGTAAAACCCACACCTTGAACAGATATTTGCACCTCCATATTTATCTCACCTCTATTCATAATAGCCAAGCAGGATGACTCAAAATTATCCTATTTACAATAGCTAAATATGTACCAACAAATGAGTGGGTCAAGAAAATGCGGCACATATTTACGATGACATTTTTAGTAGTCTTAAAAAAGAAGGGGCAAGGTGACTCAGTGGAAAAGCACTTGCTGCTAAGCCTGATGACCTGAATTCAATATCCCAGACCCACATAGTGGAAAGAGAGAGTTGACTCCTACAAGTTGTCCTTTGACCTCCACTCACATGTTATGGCATGTATGCACCCATATACATACACAGATGCACAGACACAAGTAATTTTTTTTTATTTAAGAAAGTGATGAAGAGGAAGAGGAGGAGAAAGCATCAATATTCAACAATATGGTTGAACCTTAAGGACATTATATTAAGTAAAATACGCCTATCACATAATGATAAATGCTTCACAGTGCTACTTATATGAGGAATCTAAAGTAATAAAAATCTTGAGTAGGCACAGTAGCTCACAACTGAAATCTCATTACTTAGAAAGCTGAGGTAAGAAGTTCACCATGAGTTTGAGGCCAGCCTGAGCTACAGTGAGTTCCAGATCATCTTGGGCTAGATGAAACCATGGTTCAAACATAGATGAATGAATAAAAAATAAATAATAAAAGTAATCAAGAGCTCATAGAAGCAGAAGTAGAGTGGAAGTTTCAGGAGAGGGGAGTTGCCATTCAACAAATATAAAGTTTCAGTTATGCAAGATTCTAGAAATATGATGTACAATATCGCACCAAAGTTGGCAATAGTGTACTGTGCATTTAAAATCTCATTAAAAGGGTAGATTTCACATTAAACATTCTTACAACAATACAAAAATTAGAATCCTGATTGTAGGCTTAAACAAATGGTCACTATGAAATCATACAACCTTTCTATAAGTTTGACTTTTTTTATTAAAAAGTTGGAAATAAAAAGTTGGAAATAATGAAATAATACCAGTGATTCTCAAAGGGTGGTCCCTGGAGCAGCAGCTACACCTGGAGTCTTGTTGCAAATGCAAATGCTTGTCATCCCAGCACTTGGGAGACTGAGTCAAGAAAGAATTCTAGGAAAGCATTAGCTATCTTAAGAAGCCATGTCTCCAAAATGACCAATTCAACATCTGACTGAAAATGCTTGGGTTGCGAATATAGCTTAGCATTTGCAGCATTTAAAAAGCTATGGGAACATTGTGTGTATGTGTGTGTGGGGGAGAGAGAGAGAGGGAGAGAGAGAGAGAGAGAGAGAGAGAGAGAGAAACAGAAACAGAGACAGACAGAAAGAGGGAATTCTTGTCTCACCATGACTGACTAGTTAGGGTGTAGCCATGTATATGGGTTTTTTGTTGCTGAGAGTAATTGTTTTTTTCAGAGTGCATGCGTGTGTGTGTGTGTGTGTGTGTGTGTGTGTGTGTGTGTGTGTGTGACACAATGGAGATCAGAGGACAAATTGCAGGAGTCAGTTCTCTCTACCATGTGGGCTCAAGGATCAAACTCAAGTTGGCAGCCTTAAAGGAAGTAAGGAAGTGCCTTTACTCCCCCTGCCCCCAGACACCTCACTAGCCCTGTTGTTTTTTTGAGACAGAGTCCCATGTATCCCAGGCAGGCCTAGAACACACTACACAGCCAAGGACAACCTTAAATTTTTGATGTTCCTGTATCTACTTCCCAAGAGCTGGGATGACAGGCATGTACAATGACTCTCAGTTTATATGGATCTAAAGCTTGAACTCAGGGTTTTATCCATGCTAAACAAGTAGTGTCCCAACTAAGCCACATCCCCAGACCCCATGCATGTTTTAATGAACCCCCATATTTACCATGAATTTGCCCCAGAACTCCAGTAATTTTCATGTCTAGAAAAAAAAAAAAAAAAACAAAGAAAGAAAGAAAAAAAAAAAACCCAACTTTCCTTTATCTCCTCAGAGAAATTTCTTTTTCTGCCTTGTTTAAATTCATCTCTGCGTCCTGCAGAAAGCTTTCCAAGCCTGGAGGAACTTCGATTTCTCCTATCATCTGGAAAGATGTTTCCCATCTCCCTCTCCCAGCACAGGATATTCACATTGTTAAAAGAAAAATAAATAAATATAGAAACCCGAAATCACGACTTCAAACTAACCACAGAAACGCTTGGTGTGTGTTTAGACAACATTTGGATAAACATGTGACATGTTTGTTTTACTGTTTTAGAGCTCAGATTCTGTACTAAAGGAACCATGACATACATACAGTCTGTCTGCCAGCAAAGAAGCCAAAGCTTTTAAACACTGGGAAAGTAAAAATTCTCCCACAGCATGGTGCCGCCTCATCATCTGTTGGAGTTACAGGGTTGGATATAATCAGCGTTAGTGTCATCGCTTTCCCCTCAAGGCTGACATGAGAGTTCATGTCCCCAGCCGTTCTCTAGATACCACATGGAACAGTTGAAAGCTGTGACCTGCATTCCCATGCTCACTTCCCAGTGGTATTCTGTACTTCTGGCTTAGCTTTTTCTGGGAAGAAAAACTGAAAACTTTCTTGGTGCTGAGCCATGCTTCCATCTGGGATAAAGATTAAGAAAGAGGAAGGGCGCTTTAGTTCTGATTATAAATGCCAGATGCTGCCACATGCATGGCCCTATGTATCCCCTTGTGCTTACTTCAAACGTTTTCCCTTTAAATATCCTCTCCAGAGACTGTTCTGGTAACCATCAGGAGTGAGAGGAGTGGCCCCCTGCACTTGCCAGCACTCACTAGAGGAGTGCCACTGATAGATTAAAGGGAATCCCCCAGCCTTAGGGTGGTTTATCAACTTTCACAGAGAGCAGAGCTTCCCACACTGAAGACTTCCATGGCTAAGAGAGCTGTGAGAATCCTTAAGGAGGTCATCATGTGGGCTTCAGGCCAGGAGTACATAAACCACCATCAATGAATGGCATTTCAGAGTTAATATTGACTTGTAGAAAACCAATTACTGTAAATAAAAGAGATTTTTTGTTTTCAGTGCAAAATATGAGGAGTAAGTAGCTCAAAGTTGATGTGAAGACCGAAGCAGCAAAAAGAAATGAGGGAGGGCCTAGGGCCGTAGTGCAGGTGGTACAGTGCTTCCCTAGCATGCACAAAGCCTTGGGCTCGACCCACCACTTCATGTAGCAGGTGTGGTGGTGCATACTTGTAATTCCAGAACTAGGGCTGTAGAGGCTGGAGGATCTGAGGTCATCCTTAGCTACATAGTGAGTTTGAAGTCAGCCTGGTCTATATAAGATCCTGCTTCAAAGAGAAAAAACGAAAGAGAGGGAGGGAGGAGAGGAAGGGGAGGTGAGGGGAGGGAAGAAAGAAAGAAAAGAGAGAGGAGTGAGTAATGACAGAAAAGAACAGATGAGCAAAAGCAGAGGAGAAATAAAAGGAGACACACAGGGGAGGGCAGATGCTGCAACAGAACCAACTTCGTTTCCCCCAAGGCAACATTGTCAATTACTTTAATAACTTCAGGTAAGTCATCAAGGGAGAAATTGTCTAAGTAAGGTTGAGCGTGGTGGCACACACCTTTAATCCCAGCACTTAGGAGGCAGAGGCAGGCAGGGTTCACAGGCAGAGTTCTGTGAGTTCAAGACTAGGCTGGTCTACAAGCAAGTTCCTGGCCAGACAGGGCTACATAGTGAGGCCCTGTCTCAAAAAAAAAAGAAAAAAAGTTTTACTGGATCAATATTGCTGATATTGCTGATTCTTCCTTGGCCCTTAGGATCTAATAGAGCTTGGCCAGCACTGTTATTGAGCCTATACTTATTTAGAAGTTTGAAAATCTGTCCTTTGAGGATTTTCAAGCATCATTTTTTTTGCATTTTTGTTGTTGTCGTTTTTAATTTTTTATTGATTTTGAATTGCATGTATATGTGTGTGTGCCTGCTTGTGTGCGCAATATGTGCCTGCAGTACCTGCAGATGTGAGAAGAGGGTAGCAAATTCCCCTGGAACTGGAGTCAGAGACAGTTGTGAGCCACGATGGATGCTGAGAATCAAACCCAGGTCCTCCATAAGAGCAGCCAGTGCTCTTAACTGTTGAGCCATCTCTCCAGCCCCATTATTTTAATAACACATACTACTATTTTATTAATATAATAAAATAAATACCTTTTAAAAGTTTATTCTGGGGCTGGAGAGATGGCTCAGCAGTTAAGAACATTGATTGTTCTTGCAGAAGAACTAGGTTCAAATCCCAGCACCCACATGGCAGCTAGCAACTGTCCATAACTCCAGTTCCAGGGGATCCAACAGCCTCTTCTGTCCTCCGTGGGCATTGCACCACATGGGTGCACTTACCTACATGTAGGCAATACACGCATACATAAAGTAAAATAAAAAATAATACATTTTTTTTTTGTCTTTTTGAAGCAGGGTCTCCCTGTAATCCCAGCTGTCCTGGAACTCACTATGTAGACCAGGCTAGCCTTGAACTCACAGAGATCCACCTGCCTCTGCCTCCCAAGTGCTGGGATTAAAGGCGTGTGCCACCACACCCAGCCAAAATATTTTTTAAAAGTTTATTCTTTCACAGTTTCATACATATAATTGCCAGGAGTATGATATAGCAAAAACATATATGAATATGTTTGTGTTTTTCTATAATGTCAGAATTTATTGACTAACTATAAATTCACAAGGTTTAGCATTTTCAACAACAGCAATTTGTCTACCTTGGTAGCCTGCCTTGGTAGCCTGGCCAAGGTTAATACAAGTTTTTTTATTATGGTCTTAATTACCAATATGAACTCTCGTATCACACATATATCTATATATTTATATACATATATGTTATAGAATGTTTAATACAAGTTAAAGAGGCTGCAGCAGCATTCAAAAGGTTTCAGAGGTAGGCTGAGAGAGAGTCTGTATCGATAAGATAAGGAACCAGACCAGTCTTGGGAAGGAGATGCTGCTGGGGTCAGGGTTTGAGAGTAAAGCTGTTCCAGCTGCAAGGTGGTAGGCAGAACCATGGTTCAAGAGCAGGTCCAGAGGAGGAGACAGTGGGTCAGGTCCAGATGGGCAAACGTGTGAACAGGCAGGGAGCTGAGAAGGCTCCAGGGAGAGTAGGCAATCCTTTGTTGTCAGTCCTCTTATCTTTAGCATTACTTTTGATTTTTAAAAACATCCCATTACAAAAGTATTTCTATTTTGTGTGATGATTTGTGCATGTGTGTGTGTACATGAGTTTGGGGCCAGATGTCAACCTCAGGTATCTTTCCTCAGGAGCTGTCCACCTTGTTTTTTGAGGCAGTCTCTCACTTGGATCTGGGGATCACTGATTAGATTAAGCTGTCTAGCGAGGGACTCAAAGAATCTGTCTGCCTCTATCTTCCCAGAGCTAGGATTATAAGCCCTTGCCACCATATCCCACATTTTATGTGTGTACTGGAGATTGAACTAGATCCTCATGCTTATGTAGCAAGCATGTTACTGGCTGATTTCTCCCTAGCTTCCTTATATATATTTTTTCGTTTGTATGTTTTTGCTACACCGAGTATTGAAACTAGTACCTCATGCATGAGTCAAGTGCTCTGTCACTGAATTGTACCCCCCACCTGTAGTAGTTTTTTGAAAAGTTTTTTTATCTTGCTGATCATGGTGATGCATGCCTGTAATCCCAGGCATGCATTGGGAAACTGAGGCAGGAGAATCACAAGTGGGAGGCCAGTCTGAGCTACACAGGACCCCCTGTCTCAAAAAGCTATATAATTTATCATGATTACTGAGCGGTTTTTTTTGTTTTGTTTTTGTAATCCTTAAATTTTGCACTCAATACAAAGGCTGCATTTATCCAACCCCAGTTCTTCCTGGTCAAGTGAATCAACCATTTCTTCAAAATTTAATTTGGAGCAATCAGAGTACGTAATGAAGAAAGGGGGTATTATATGAAATAATAGGTTTCACTGTGACATTTTCATATGTCCACATGATGTTTTTTGTCACATCACCCCTATTCTCATTGATCACCTCACTATCTCCCTGGCTCCTTTTCTTTCCCCTGTTTCCCCACTTCTATTTTCATGTCTTCCCCTCACCCTGTCCATGTATGAGAGAGAACATGCAATACTTGTCTTTTTGAGTCTGGCATGAACAAGAAGATCCCTAGTCCCATCCATTTTCTACAAGTCATGTGATTTTGTTCTTCTTAATTGCTGGATAATACTCCACTATGTGTACCCCATGCTTTCTTTATCCATTCATCTGCCACAGGCACATAAACTGATTCCCTAACTTGACTATTGCCAACTGTACAGACCATTCTGTATACCAACTCAGTCCTTTAGACATTTCTTTCAAGTAGAAAGTTCATCTGAGCACCAGAAGGTAAGTGAATATAGATTTTTGGGGTGGAACCTATCTTGGGAAGCCATTTTCTCAAATGTGGGGGCCAGAGAAATGCTTGTGCCTTGGGGAGTCTGATGGAAACACTTCCTCTGAATAAAGACTTTCTCTGGGTGCTCTTTTACACGCTCTTGCCAAAGCATGAGGGCACTATGCTCAAGACTGTCTCTTGCTCTGTCCCAGATAGAAGGTCCTGGAACAAAACCAAGGACTCTTCTTGTTCTGCCAGCTCTAAAGAGAAGGGCCAGCCAGGAACACAACTCCCAGGTATAAACTGCAACTTGAATCTGACAAGTTTCCCCCTGAAGTAATGTACAAAGAAGGTTCAGGAAAAACACGTTTTGAGTGTTAATTATCTATCCATGTGGAAAGGAGACACACAGCTTGGTTCACTTTAAGTCTGACTCTGTGGACTATAAAAAGAGATTCTAGAGACACGAAAACATGGTGGAATAAGACTAGTGACAGAGCTGAGAAAATCTGAATTTACGTCATCTTTAAAGGAATGGACAAAGGTGTGTCCCCAGTGCAAATGTGAGTGACACTGAGGCAGCCCACGGAGCTAAGAAAACAGTTTTATCTTGTTAATCATTTGTTAAAGGAGAGCAGAGACTAGGTATTTTACTCATGTTATTTTTTTTGTACAGGTGTATGAAGTATATGTTTGTGTGTGTATGTGTGTGCATGCATGTGCTTGTGTGTGTGTATATGTGTGTGCATGTGTTGCCCAGAGACATGAACCATCTCTCCAGCCTCATGTCATCTTTTTTAATTCCCATAATAACCATGAATGGGAGATTTTACTATCCTCATTTTCCATATGTGGGAATTGAAGCTCAGAAAGGGGTTCTGGCCCAGACAAATCATGGAGTTTGCTAGCAGTAGATGGAAGTCAATTTTTAACCCCAGTCTGTCTGATTCCAAAGTCACTGTAGTTTTGTCTACAACCGGGCAGCCAGTGAGACGAATCAACTGTACCATTTCATGGTCTGCACACTGGGGAAGACTTTTACATTTGCAAATGGTTGGTTTTAAAAATAGAAATATTATTTTTGCCTTGTGAAAATTACATGAAATTGAAATTTCAGTGTTCATAAATAAAGTTGTGTTTTTAATTTAGTTATTGTAGTGTTTGTTTTGGGACAGGGTCTCATGTATCCCAGGCTAGCCTCAAACTCTCTATATAGCCACCTGAACACCTGATCCTCCTTCAGCCAGCTCCTGGGTGCTAGAATTATAAGCATATATCATCACACCCAGTTCATGTGATGCTAGGGATGGAATCCAGGGCCTCAAGCGTGCTAGGCAAGCACTTTACCAACTGAGCTGCAGCCCCAGCACCATAAACAGTTTATTGGCCCGTAGCCCATTCATACTCTCTACACCTGCTTTCACATAAGTGAAAGTTGCTATAGAAACCAAGTGCCCTGTAAGACTAAAGTATTTGTTATTTGGCCTTTTAAAATAAAGTTTTCCTGCTAGGTGTGGTAGCTCTTGGATTTAATCCCAGCAGTCAGGAAGCAGAGGCAGATGGATCTTTATGAGTTTGAGGCCAGCCTGCTCTACATAGTGAGTTCCAGTGAGTGCTTCACAGTATGACACAGTCTCAACCCCCCCCACAAATAATAAATAAATAAATAAATAAATAAATAAATAAAATAAATTGCCAATACACTATTTGGCTTCTTAACTTATCGGTGACAATTTTTAAAATAGCATTATAAAAATAACCTCAGTTTTAATAGACATTTCCCCCACTACAGCTATAATCAATGCTCTTGAACATCTCTTCAGTCATCCCTATAAAAATTAAATTTGGGGGGCTGGAGAGATGGCTCAGCTGTTAGGAGCACTGACTGCTCTTCCAGAGGACCCAGGTTTGATTCCCAGCACCCACACAGTGGCTAACAGCTGTCTGTAACTCCAGTTCTGAGGAATCTGATACCTTCTTCTGACCTCCGCAGGCATTGTATGACATGAGTACACTTACATACATGCAGGCAATACATTCATACACATAAAATAAAAATAATAAATAGAAAAAAATAAAGTTAAATTTGGGGCTGGGGGCACAGCTCAGTCAGTGAAGTGCCTGTCACACAAGCATCAGGACTTGAGTTCAGATCCTTAGCAATCACGTTAAAAAATCAGGTGTGGTGGTGCACACCTGTCACCCCAGTCCTGGAAAGGGAAGAGGAAAGCTTCCTGGGCTCATTAGCCAATCGCCCTAGTTGTATGAATGAGCTCCAGGTTCACTGAGAGACCCGTTCTCAAAATAAAGGTGGAGATTGATTGATAAAAGACACTGAATGTGGTCCTTTGACCTCCACATATTCATAGAGGCACACGTGCACACATACGTACTAAGTAGCACACAGCACACACACACACACACACACACACACACACACACACACACACACACTAAATTTCCCAGTTTGTACCCTGAGACCTCCTTTCTACTTAAAGGTTCTATCAATCAGATCATGTTATGATCAATGAGAGCTTAGATGTGACTGCTGGCTTCTTGATATGTCAGAGATTTCTGCCATAATTGACAATAAGAAATATGAGACACTGAGAGAGAGAGAGAGAGAGAGAGAGAGAGAGAGAGAGAGAGAGGAAACACAAGTAGCAGTAAAAGAACCCTTTTCAAGCTGTGCGAGTGTATGAATGGAGAATAACAAGGTTATAGCAAAGTAAACACCACACCACAAATGAAATAACAAAGCTCTTGCAAAGTTCTATTTAAATATCTTGTTTCTGGCATCTACTTCCCGAGTTGCTGCCTGCTTTCCTTTGACAGTCACTCTGCTGACCTGGCATCCCAACCATCATTATGTAAAATGTTCTGGGAATCCAACAGCCAGTTCCCAGCATCCTAGGTCTAGCCCCCAAGCATTATTCATAATGCTAATGTCATCACTCTGAGCCAATTGCATTCCCATAATGCCTTTCAAAGCAGTGAAAAGGAGAACTCTAGAGAACCAGCTATCCCAGAGAAGTCAAAGGCTGACAGCTGCAACTCCCAGCTGTGGGTAGCTGGTTCCTCCACTGCCTCCTGACTCAGCACAGCCTCCTGGATAGGCTTCCAGAGCTTTCCAGTGGTGCCCTCCAGCTTGTGACATGTTTGTGACTTTTGCCATGCACTAAAGTAATTCAGTAAACTAATATAATAATGTAATATAGCCGGGGATATAGCTCAGTTGATAGAATGCTTGTCTAACATGCGTAAAGCCCTGGGTTCCATCCCCAGCACCATAAAAACCAGACATGATAGCACTTATCTGTAATCCCAGCACTCAGGAGATGAAGGCAGGGGATCTAAAGTACAAAGTCATCTTTGACTACACAGTGAGTTTGAGGTCAGGGTGTGCTAAGTGAGATCCTGTTTGAAAGGAAGAAAAGAAGGAGAGAGGCAGGGAGGGAGGAAAGAAAAGAAGGGAGGATGGGAAGAAGGAAGGGAGGGAGGGAGGGAGGAAGGAAGGGAAGGAGGGAGGAAGGCAGGAAGGAAGGAAGGGAAGGAGGGAGGGAGGAGGTGGAGGGGGTGGGAGGGAGGAAGGAAGGAAGAGGAGGAGGAGGAGAAGGAAGGAAGGCAGGAAGGGAGGAAGGAAGGAAGGAAGAAAAGGAGAGGGGAAGAGAGGGAGGGAGGGAAAGGATGGGAGGATAAACATTAACAGCATTAACAGGGCTAACAGAATGCTTCATTATCTATGAATAATGAAGTAGAGATTTCTAGGCCAAATTCAGTTTTCGTAGTTAAAAAATCTGGGATTTTTTTTGGGGGGGGGAGCTGGTCTTCAGTGGTTTGGTGTTTCTTTTCCAATCTACAGCTTTAGTCAAATCATGTTTTCGTTGGCAAACTGTCCTCCCACGACCCACTTTCCATGAAAATAAACTATTTCTCCATTTTCTTGGCAACTCAGATTTCTAACCCATTTACTATTTTCTTGTATTTGCCAAAGTCAAAGGAATTCCTAAAATATATCATGCCCCAATCTGCTTTTCAAACTGACTTGATAGAACACACTTGAATTTGACAGGCGAGCAGAAAGGAAATGACTACTCAGAAGCAGGCTTGGTTTAAAACTGTCTTGTCTGTGTGGCTGGATTTTTTTTTTTTCTAGACAGTTTCAGAAACAATAAATATGATTCCTGAGAGTATCTACTCTGGAAATGACTTTTCCCTTTTCTGTCATTCTCTGTGTGATCCCGAGGTGGGGCTGGGAAGGATTTTCCTGGTGCTAAGAAAGAGGAGTGGAAGCCGCAGCTGAGCCTTCTGACTTCACACTTCTTCACACATGCCTGAGCTGTGAGAACAGCCATGCTGGGGTCCTGTCAGAGTCCTACTTAGTTCCTTGGCCTCAGGAACATCTGTACCTTTTAGTCCAGAACTTATACCAGTTTGAAAAGTTCTCTTTGAGACTCGTAGTATTATTCTGGAAATGCCTTCTAAATGAGGTGGTACATGATCAAACTTTTAAAGTCCAAGTTGCTTGGAGTCAGGATGTAGCTCAACTGCTAGAGAGCTTGCCTAGCATTCACAGAACCCAGGGCCAGTCTCCACCACTGCATGAACCATGTATGGTAACGCATGCTATTCATCCTAGTACTCAGGAGATAGAGGCAGGAGGATCAGGAGTTTAAAGTTATTCTTGGCTACACGGGAAGTTTAAGGCCAGCCTGGGCTGTATAGGACACTGTCTCAAATAAAAGTACTCGCCGTATAAGCATGAAGACCTGAGTTCCAATACCCAGCACCCACATAGAAGACAAACATGGTGAAACATATCTGTAAGCCCAATGCAGGGAGACAGGTGAGTCCTTTGAGCTCGTTGGCTGGCCAGCCTAAGTCAATCATTGAGTTCCAGTTCAGTGAGTGACTCTGTCTCAAAAACTAACATGGAGAGTAACTGAGGAAAACACCTGACATGGACCAGCCTCTGGCCTACATATGCACACATGCGTAAGCAACACTACATGCGTGGGCACACACCTACTTGAACACATACACGCACACACCACAGAGAGAGAGAGAGAGAGAGAGAGAGAGAGAGAGAGAGAGAGAGAGACTCTCGGAAAGAAAAGGACAGTCCTTTAAAATGCATGAAGGCGCTGAGCCCTCAGCAGGCCTCAGTGAGGCCTGGGAACATGTAGTGACACAAGTTTTTTACTTTTCTTTTATCCAAGGATCTAAACTATTCTGCAAAAGTAAAATTATCTAACATTCCATTGGAGGGGGTCAACCATCCGGATATTACCATTGCCTCTAAGTCAGTGTTCTCAACCTCTGCACTACTGAAACAGGATCTGGGGAACTGTTTTGTCATGCAGATAAATCCTGCGCAACTCAGGATGTCTAGCAGCATTCCTGACTTCTACCCACTATCTGCACACTTTGGTTTGTGGCAAACAAAAGTATCTCCGGGCATGGTCAAATATACCTAGAGCAGGAAGGGGCAAAAACAGCCCCCTAGTTGAGAGGCACTGTTGTACATTAACTCCCCCACATACAGAGAAGTTACTAGTCTTAGACGAGAGCACCCAGCCTAAAGGCGGCCTCAAGACTGCAAATACAAAACAATGACTCTAAGTCCCAACCATGGGGCACAACATCACCACTGCTGTGCCCCAGTGGAAACTCATCTCTATGACCATCCCTGAGTCCTCATTCATTCCTGAGGCTGGGGGCTCTTTGAACACATCCATGAGGATTTGTCTGTCTAAATTCTCCCTTATGTTGCACTGGATGGTCAGCCACGTTGTGTCCTTCTGATTAATATTATTCTCCCTGGCATCACTATGTGAGTTCTAATCCTAACTCTCTGACAGCATGGAATGGACCTGAAGTCACCCTGTCATCATCCATGGCAAATGCTCTTCAGTTCAGAGCTTTTACTAATTGCAGAGCTGCTTGGCAGGACGGGACACGGTGTGACCAGGGGCCTCTTGGGTGGCTTAACACAGCGGAAGGATGCTCATCAATATTGTCTACTAAGTCCTTCAACCACTTTATTATTAATATATTTTTTGCAGAGTATTTCTTGGAAATGATTGCAACGTGCCTATTTTGTTAATTGATTTACTAGAACGTTACGTTTGCATACGGTTTTATTGAATATGTCTGTGCTTGTTTCTTGGTAAATTATAAATGCCTGTCCCTCCCTTTTTATTCACATCAGCATGTGAACTTGTTGATCCCTTTGATGAGTCACTGAAAGCAAGTACAGATTAGCTTGAGCAATGAACCACCTCAAGCATTTTGGGAATAGAAACAGGTGTAAATTTTTTTTTTTTTTTTTGCGTATCCTGACAGGAAAAACTAATGCATACGCATTATGAGGCACAAGGCAATCAGGGCTTTAAAGGGAAGCACATGGGAACATGTGATTTGTACATCCACAATTTTTGGCCCCATGATACTGCAAGAATCAGATTTTCACACACACACAGCAGAGTGGGTGAGTTGCTATGTAATAGAAGGTACAACAAGACTATGGAACAATAGGGTTTCAGTTCAAACTCATGTGTGTGTATGTGGCAAATGCATGTGTACCTTTTCATGTGTGTGCACATGTATGCATGTTTATGTGGAGGCCAGAATTGACATTGTGCATCTTTCTTGGTCACTCTCCACCTTCCTTTTTTTTTTTTTTTTTTTTTTTTTTGAGACACTGTCTCTCACGGGACCTGGGACTCATGCCACCTATAAAATTTCTCCCCCAACCCCCTGCCCCCAAAACATGGGCATCCTTCCTGTGATGGGTCTTTTAAAAGACTTTTCATCCTGACCTAAACAAAGAATTAAGAAGAGAAATTGGTAAGACAAAAGCAATCATTGTGGCCTCCAAAACTAAAGACAAATTCATTCTCTCTGGGTTATCTCCTGCACTCCTCCATGAAGACAGATACTTGAGGTTAACCTGAATCTCTAACCTTACAACATCACTGAAAGCCAGGTATTAGCTTATTTTTATAGATGATGAAAATTTTAAGTCTGAAATGTTAAGCAACTTTCCTCAGGCCATACACCTAGCCGGTGCCAGAATTCAGGCTTCTTCACCTCACTTGACTTGAGTGAGGCACTCCCCTCCCAGGAAGGCAGACAGCAGCACTAAACGACTGGAAAGGCACCTTCTCTTTCAGAGCACCATGAAACCAGCAAAGTATTTGGCTCAGTTATCCAGTCCTACACTTCATCAGCTACGTATGATGAAGACTACACTTCATTCTCTACCCCGCACCTGTCAGGTCCTTGTCAATGTATGTGCTCGTCGTTTAAAGAATATTAACAGTAGTTCAGAGGCTCAAGAGATAGCTTAGTGGTTAAGAGCACTGACTGCTCTTGTAGAGGACCTGGGTTCAATTCCCAGCACCCACATTAGGGCTATCAACAGTCCATAGCTCCAGTTCCAGGGAAATCCGACAGCCTCTTCTGACCTCCATGGACATTGCATGACAGGGGTGCACTTACATACATGCAGGCAATACATTCATACACATAAATAAAAATAATAAATAAAAATTTAAAAAATCATTTCAAATCATGTGGCATTGTAAAAGCAAAACCAAAATGAGAAAACTTCAAGATACAAGATTCATCCCAAGTCCAACACACACAAAAAACTTTTCCACTTCAGACTCAAGGCTGAATATATCCACTTTTAACAATATAAGTTACAGGGCTGGGAGAGAACTTAGTTGGTAAAGTGTTTGCCTTGCTAGCATGAAGACCTGAGTTTGATATATAGAACCAACATATGAAAAGCAGGGTTGGTTGGGAAGGTAGTCATGGAGATGATTCAGCCCGTAAAAGTATCTGTGTCCAAGCCTGACAACTTGAGTTGAATCCCCAGGACCCAAATTGTGAAAGGAGAGAAAACCAACTCTTGCACATTGTCCTCTGACACATATGCCACAGACATGTTAAACATATAGACACAGTAAATTAATTCATTGGAAGGGGGGAGACAGGTATGGTCATGCACACATGCAATCCCAGCACTAGGAAGACAGAGACAGACAGCGTTCTCACACCTGTGCTAGCCAATTTACCTGAATCAGCAAGCTCCAGGCCAGTGAGAGACCCTCTCTCAAGAAAATAAGGTGGGCCAGGTGTGCTGACGGAGACCTTTAATCTCAGTATGTGGGAGGCAGACATAGGTAGATCTCTATGAGATCAAGGCGAGCCTGCAGACCAACTGGGGCTACATAGTATGATCCTGTCTCAAAAAAAAGGAAAGGAAGGAAGGAAGGAAGGAAGGAAGGAAGGAAGGAAGGAAGGAAGGAAGGAA
>NW_008347042.1:5070863-5089339 GCF_000622305.1 Nannospalax galili
GCCTAAGAACTGAAATCATTTGCAGGTAAATTAAAAAAAATATATTTGTGGCTGGAGTGATATCTCAGAGGTTAAGACCACTTGCTGCTCTTGAAGAGGACCTGGGTTTGATTCCCAGTACCCTCATGGTGGCTAACAACTGTCTGTAACTCCATTTCCAGGGGATACAACATCTTCTTCTATCCTCTGGAGGCACTGCGTGACACAAATGCACTTACACACATGCAGGCATAACACTCGTATACATAAAAAAGAAAAAGAAGAAGGAAGGAAAGAAGGAAGGAAAGAAAGGAAGAGAGAGAGAGAAAAACAAGGTGGACAGTACCTGAGAATGAAAACCAAGCCAAGGTGGTCCTCTGACTTCTAAAACTAAGCAGCTTGTTGAAGGTTATTGACGTGGTAAATCCTAGAACCTGGATTCAAACCGAGGCCATTCTCATTTTCTATCCTGTGGTCTTCCTACTGCATTAATACCTATAGCAAAGGTCATCTGACATATTTATGTTTCTTCATCTAGAAAGGAAGAGAGAGAGAGAAAAACAAGGTGGACAGTACCTGAGAATGAAAACCAAGCCAAGGTGGTCCTCTGACTTCTAAAACTAAGCAGCTTGTTGAAGGTTATTGACGTGGTAAATCCTAGAACCTGGATTCAAACCGAGGCCATTCTCATTTTCTATCCTGTGGTCTTCCTACTGCATTAATACCTATAGCAAAGGTCATCTGACATATTTATGTTTCTTCATCTCTTATAAATGTTAGATATTGATTGGAAAGGCACAGACTGAGAAATTGGAATGGACACAATGCTTAGAAACCATCACCATTGTCCTACTTTGTATAACAGCTTTTCGTCTCTGTGACAAAATCTTGAAATAGACAGCTTAAGGGAGGAAATATTTATTTTGGCTCACAGTTTCAGAAGGTTCAGTCCATAGTCAGCTCTGTTGCTGTGGACTTGAAGTAAGGCAGAACATTATGGTAGGGATCATGTGGCAAAGCAGAGCTGCTCACCTCATAGCCACCAGGAAGCAGAGAGAAAGAAAGATGGGAAAGGGCCACACAAACATGTATCCTTCAAAGGCACAGTCCCAGTAACCTCCACCAGGCCCACCTGTGTGTGTGTGTGTGTGTGTGTGTGTGTGTGTGTATATACATATATCACAGTACACATGAGAAGGTCAAAAGACAAACTTGACTGGATGTCCTCACCTTCCCCCTTATTTGAGGCTGCAGTATGCACCAGGTTGCTGGTCCATGAGCTCTAGGGATTCTCCTACTTCCACCTCCTATCTCACTGTGGGAGTGCTAGAATTACAGACACACATCACCATGTCAAGCTTCCCTGTGGGTTCTGAGGTTTGGAATTCAGGTCCTCACACTTGGGTTGTAAGTGCTTTACTCACTCAGCTATCTCCCCAGTTTTCCCAGCTTTGCCTCTTAATAGCCTATTCAGAATGAACTCACCAGTAGATTAACTCATTGAGGAAGTTGGCATCCTCTTGAGCTGACAATAGTGCCACCAACTGGGGACCAGCCCTCCAACACATGTCTTATTTGAAGGGTACTTCAAATCCAAATCATAACACTATCACTCTGCTAACTGGGAGTTAAATACAAGAACAAGCTATGATGGCAAGCATAATAATCAGTTAACTTGGGGCAAGGTCCTGAGAGACATTCAGAATAGTTCCCAGCATAGTAGTAGGAACAGGAAGGCACTGACACCCAGAAAAAGTAGAAAATGGCATCAGCATCAAATCTAACTCACCTGTAGCAGCTGGACTTGATCTAGCCAGATTCACTCTCCATCCTTAGCTACTTTTCTTCCTGCTGTGACCAAATACCTGACAAGAAACAGCTTAAGGAGAAAGGGTTTGTTCTGGTTCACTGTTTGAGTGGGCACAGTCCATCACGGTGGGGAAGGCATGACAGTAGGAGACAGCTGAACACGTTGCATCTGTAGTCAGGAAGCAGAGATCAGGCAAGAAGTGGACAAGGCCTAACTTTAGTGACCAACTTCCTCCAGTAAGACTCCATTTACTAAAGGTTTCATAACCTTCCAAAACAGTATCAACAGCTTGGGACAAATGCTCAAATATATGAGCCTATGGGGGGGATTTCACATTAAAGCCATACTACCGTGATGCTTGGAAAAGGACTTAACATAAGATCACTCAACAAAGACAGGCTAGTCCAGCATTAGGAGTCAGAGTGTTCTCATATGAGTGCAAAAATATATTACAAGGCTGAGTCAGGTCTGGTTGTACATACCTATAATCCTAACTACTTGGGTGATTGAGTGAGAAGAATTACAAGTTCAAGTCCTGCCTGGGCTAGAGTCTGGGCAACTTAGAAAGAACCCGTTTCAAAATACAAAGTAAAGCCAGACGTACTGGCATATACTTGTAGTCCCAGTAAATCAAGAAGCTAAGACAGGAGGACTGTCAACAAGTTCCAGGCCAGCCTAGGCTGCATAATGCATTTCCGGCCAGCCTGGAGCTACAGAGTAAGATTCTGTCTCAAAAATAAACGAATAGGGGGGTGGGGGCGGGGAAAAAATAAATAGTCTAGTCAAGGTTTATCTGAGAAGGTCTGAGTTTTGCCCAAGCTTTAGCTATATAGCACATGGTAATTAAAAGTATCATGTAAAGCACATGGCAGAACTAACCTTCCTGGATGTTTAACAGCCATACTTTGGGGCCTATACTAATCTGGTCAGAAGGACTTAAAGGACAGTTTTTGCTCCTTGCCCTCCAAGGTCGACTAAGTTACAGGGGACTATGGAGCATCTCTCAAAATGTCCTGTAACTGTGGTGAGTCACCTGTCCTCTGGTTCAGGGAAGCCATGGAGACCCCACCAGATGGACTTGAACCAGTGTCCAGTCTACAAAGAGGAGGGTCAACACATAGGAAACATTTCCTCCACACTTCCAAGTGAAGCCAGCCATGGTCAAGCAGGACCTTTGACTGATCTTCACATAGACGGAGCTGCTAAAAGAAAAGAGCCAGGGGCCAAGCCCATGTGACCCCTGAGGAACAGATCCTCAAACAACCTTAAGAGTAAAAATAAATTGATTTATTTGGGCCAACTGTATGGTCTTAAACACCCAAAAGGAAAGTATAACCAAAGATAAAAGTGATCAGTATATTTCTTTAAGAGTTCAAGGGATTACACTTCCCAGACTTAAGTCCATATAAAATGTTATTTAGACAATTATTTCTCATTGATGATTTTGTTTCTAATCAGAAAGTGCTGCTCAGAAGTAAAACTTCAAATCTTGGCCTGCAATACTGTAGTGCCCCCCTGTAGCTAAGGGAGATAATTCACTATTGTTCTAAAATGATGGCTAAATTTGTTTTCTCCCCCTATTCCATCACTCTTGAGTCCAGCCTAGGCAGACAAAAGAAAAACGAGGAGGAACCCAATGGAGGTATGCTTTTGGAAGTTCTCATCAAGAAATTCCAAAGGACTCTCATATGAACATTTGAAAATTGCCCTGTTCTGACTTTTTTCTAGTTCCCTGTCTAGAACTTGTAATGCTAACTACTCTTGCCTTTACTTCTTTTCACCTCCTATTCACCAGTCAAGGACTTTCTAGTTTCCCTACAGTTAAGAGTTACACAATTTGGGAGTCTTTGAGATAGATCCACTCAAGAGGTACCCCAGTTGCCTCGCTTTGGCTCCCTGTTCAGCATAGAAGAAGCCAGAGTGGTCTGCAACCCCATTCCCTATCGGCAATTTGGGTAACCTCTTCAGGGATGGTGTGATAAGAATAGGAGGTAAGAACTGGCTAGGCAGTTAGGGTAAAAAACTCCCCCAAAAGGTATCCAATTTCTTGGCTAAAAATCAAAATGTCCAGCCGGGCATGGTAGTGCATTGCCTTTAATCCCAGCACTTGGGAGGCTGAGGCAGACAAATCTCTGAGTTTGAGGCCAGCCTGGTCTACATAGTGAGTTCCAAGCCAGCTGGGGCTACAAGGAGACCCTGTCTCAAAAGAGACCGAAAAAAAAAAAAATCAAAATGTTCTTGGGCCTCTTAGCAACATACTCTGTTCCAAAGGCCAAAAATGTCAAAAGTATTTGGGAGCTCTTATCTCTTCCCTAAAAGATTTTAGGGTTGCCTCTTCAGAGAGAATGTTAGAGTAGCAAAAAGCTCCATAAATAAAAAGAAAGAGTACATGAAGTTGTTCAGGAAAAAGTGATGGGGAGATATGGGAAGAGTTGAAGGGGAGGGAGTGGGCATGGATTTGATCAAAACACCTTATATGCATGTCTGAACGTCTCAATAAATTTTTTAAGTTAAAAAATGAATAAATAAGTAAATAAATGAGTAGTAAAAAGAGGGCTGGGGGTATAGGTCAGTGATAGAGCACATTCCTTGCATGCACAAAGCCCTGGGTTCAATCCCTAGTGCTGCAAAACAAATATTTTTTAAAAGGAATAGGAAGAGGAGAATGCAGCAGCAGAAGACTAGTGATAGGGCTGGTGTCTAAATTTTTTATTCAAAAAGTAAACTCAAGAGGGCCTGCGGGGAGAAGAAAGTGAATCAGCCAGAGCAGAGGGGCAGGGGACTCAGAGAGGGCAGTGGGGAGTAATGAATTCAAACAAGTACAATGGCGCATAGATGTGTGAAAATGCCGTAATGAAACCCATTTCTTTATTTTTAATATATGACATTTTATTTATTATCTGTGTGTATGCATATGCCAAGGCACACATGACACGTGGAAGTCAGAGAACAGCTTGTGGGAGTCAGTTCTCTATCTCCACTATGAGGGTTCTGGAGATCAAATGCATGTCATCAGGCTTGACAGCAGATACCTTTGCTTAACTGACCCATCTCACTGACCCAAACCCATAACTTGGTATGCCAACTTTAAAGATTAATTTTAAATTTTTAAAAAAAGATTTAGTAAGCTAAAAGAAAAACACAAGAAAGAAAGAAGGAAAGAAGGGGAAGAAAGAGGGGGAGGCAGGGAGGGAAGGGGAGGAGGGGGCGGGGAGGGCCAGGGGGTCCACTGGTAGGCCAGTGACTCTTCAAGTTAAAGCTATATTCTAACCACCTTGGGAGCTTCTGAAAACTTAGACTACTGAGCCCAAGCAATGAGCTCTTGTCTAAAAATTCTGCATTTCTTACAAGTCCTCTGTTGACTCCGTGGTTGCTGATCCTCAGGTCACATTTTGTGACCTAGTTAGAGACTCATACTCAGAATTTGTTCCCAGGATTCTATCGCCTCAGAAGCAGAAGGAGGCAAGTTCTAAGACAGAGCCCTTCTACCCAAGGCAAGAGCAGCTGGCCAAGCCTCCTTTTCCCAGAGCCCTTCTTAAATTTTCCTACGAATTCCAAAGCTCCAGGGGCCTCTTCCAATAGGCAGGTGACCTCAGGCCTATCCCTAATAACATGGAAACCAAAGAAAGTTCCACACCCTGCAACAGATGTTCAAAGTAGAAATAAAATATTTTCCCCGTTCCTACTCTAGAAACTTTCTCTTTTCCTGCCCTCTCTGTCAGTGGTGTGGTTTATTCGTTTGTTTGAGATAGGGTCTGATATATCCCAGGCTGGCCTTGAACTTACCCTGTGGCCAAGGATGATCCCCCTGCTTCCAACGCCTCAGTGCTGAGATTACAGGAATGCACCACCACATGTTTATGCCATGAAGGGATTCAGTCTCAGAGCTTCACTCATACCAGGCCAACCTATGCTCCATCCCAGCCCTGGGCTCTCTATCTTACCAACCTAGTTATCGCTCTAACTTTTGGTAGTGACATATGGCCAAACTTAGATGTGATGTTCACAAATTCTACTATGCTTTGCAAAAATATTTACCAGAAAATAAAGAAATTTACATATTTACTTAAAAATTTTTGCAGAAATTTTTTCATCTTCCCAGAGAAACATGCACAAAAGTAATCAACACACTGACAGCAGGGACTCTATTTTTTTCTTGAGGCCCATGGTTTTGAAAGTGCTTTTAACCATGCAAATTAGGATTGGTAGAGATAATGCATTAGATGCTTGTTAGAATAACGATTGAATTTTTCTTTTTTTTTTTTTTTTAACCTAAAATGGCATTCAGTTAAGGAAAATGTACAAATCTCTACTTCTGGTTGGAATGGCAATTTATAAAGTTTTGGGGTTGGAAACAGAATATTTTTAGCTTAGAAGATGTATTATGGGCTGGAAGGTTTGCAGAAAATGTCCCCAGTGTGAAGAATTCCTGTTCTAAAATGCCTTGATTGATGAAACTAAACAGCTCTGAGGAAAAGGGAACACTTCATGTCAAGCAGGACCCTGGCAGAGTTCTTTGGAAAGACCAAAGCCAGTCAAACCCAGGAAGCCCGGCCTCTTCCATTCACGGCTGGTCCAGTTCCAGGGAAACGCCCGGAGCTTGGGACAGCTCTGGAGAGGCTGCGCTCTAGTTGGCAGCAAACCAAAGGCCATTTCTTCTTGTGTTGCTGGAAGGTCCTCTGAGAGATCAAGTGAGTTTCAGAGCCCTGGAGGTATGGGCCAGAGCTAAGAAGTGGAGAATTGGCAAGAACAGCCCCTAGGCCCTGCCCTGCACTGCCAGCCCATTATTCTAAAATTCAAGGATGGAATGGAGCATTGCAGGAATGAAATAGAGTGTTTTCTGAAAGTACTCTGAGCTTGTCAAAACTACATTATTGTATATATATAGTTTTTGAGATATGACCTCTTGCAGCCCAGGTTGGCCTCCAACTCCCTATGTAGCCAAGGACAACCCTGAACTTCAGATCTTCCAGCTTTCACCTGGCAAGTACAGGTATTACAGGTGTACAGCACCAAGTTCCACTTCTGTGGTGATAAGGAACAAACCCTGGGTTTTGTACATGCTAGCAAGCACTTTGCCAACTGAACTGTATCCCTGGTCACCCATTATTATATTTTGTTCTCATATTAGCCCTACAAGATAGAGATTACGGCTTCTTCCATAACACATGGAAGGGAAAAGTTGACTTAGTGAGTCTAACATACCCAGCACAGCATAGCACCAGGAGACCACAAGAGCCAGATTTACTCCAAAGTAACCATCTTCTCCACCAGATCCCTCTACCTGTAGGAAGGTGAGCTTTGTGAAGCCAGGGGTATTGGGTTTGCAACCTTTCCACCTCCCAATCTCACCTTGCCCAGGGCCTACACTATCGGTCTCTCAGAGCAATCCTCCTGTACCCGAGTTTCCTAGTATCCTGATAATCTCTCCTACCCTGTCCTGCAAGGACTGCACAATTATATTCCCCTGTACAATAAAGAAGAAACCCAGAAAGGCATGGTGGTTCACATCTGTAGTCTCAGCACTTAGGAGGAAGAAACAGGTGGGTCACCACAAATACAAAGCCAGCCTGGCTTACATAGCAAGTTTCAGGACAGCCTAGGCTAAATAGCCAGGTCCTGTCTCAAAGAATCAAACCAAAACTGAAAACTAAATCCAAACCAAGCAAACACACAGAAGACAAAATAAACAAACAACCCCTGCCCCCAACTTCTAATGCTTTCATTTAACTGAGCTCAGTGTGAAAGCAAAGTGTTATCTTAGTAAAGTAATTTGCACCGCTTAAATAATGTAGGTTAGCTAGATGTGACAGTACATGCCTGTAATTCCAGCAGTCATGAGGTGGAAGCAGGCAGGTTGGGAATTTAAGGTCAACTCGAGCTTAAGGTCAGCCTGGGGATACATGAGACATTCTTTTCCAGAAAAAAAAAAAAAAAAACCTAAATGGCATTTGCTCAGTTATTTAAGGAGATATCTCTATTTTAAAGCATGAGCTTGAATTGAATTTTATGAGTCAGGAGGGTTCATCTAAATTTATTCCTTCTATCAGTTTTCATTCATTCCCCAACCAGACAAGGGATGGTCAGTTAATATAACTGGGTCAAATTTAAGGAATTTAATGTTTTACATTAATAATCTTCCATATAGGAGTAGAATAATCACAAGAAAACCAGAATTCAATGACCCACATGATTTTCCCAAATTATGTTCTTTGGTTGTATTTTTCCCCAAAATATGTCAATTAATAAGGCAGATGATACGTGTTCATGATTCCAGCATTCAGAAGTCAGAAGCAGGAAGATTTTTAGACTGAAGTTAGCTTGAGATAAGCACACAGACTTTGCCTCAAAAGGGGAAAAAGCATGCACATATATACATGACACTTAATAATATGCATCAGAAAATAATTTAATTTTTTAATATAGTCACATCTTCTTTGTTTAGACTTGCTACTTACTGAGGATTGTTAAATCCTTGTAGTTTGTAGATTTTGTGTTTGTAGTACATTTTGAACTAGTTACCTATAGCATTGCAATTTTGAGAACCTGAAGGAAAAAAAATGTCAGATACCTTTTTAAATGTTGTTTTGAGACAGGGTCTTACTCTAGTAAAGGCTGGCCTGAAACTCATAATGTAGCCCAGGCTGGCCTCAGCCTCCTAAGGCTAGGATCACACACATAAGCCATCGTACTCAGCTTAAGATACCTTTTCCAAAGCAAAAGTCATACAAATTTCCCTTTACTTGATAGTAAGGGAAAAAATTGCTTATGTGTGCTCCAAATTTAGGTTTGTCCTTTTCAAAGCAGAATAGGTGGGGACTCCCTCCCAGGGCAGAAGGCCAAGCTTGCATCATACAACAGTTGGAAGTAAAAGGAGGGAAAAATAAGAATGATGGGAAAAGGCACAAAGTACATGAAGACTAGAAAAGCCTCTGTCTGGTCTTATCACCGAATCTATGATCTTCTCAATGACTGTAACAAAGGGCACCTGCCATGGGGGAGAGGCTGTATCGGAGATGTCAGCAGAGACAATTGTTGCAGACTATTGCTCAACAGTCTTGCTATCACATCATCCACTAAGCTCTTTCTCAGGCATACCCCTGACCCTCTGTCCCTGGGCCTCCAAGCCATTCTGTCCCTCAGGCGTAGCACATCCAACCCTCAATCTTGCCCCACTAATTGTACAGTATTTGTTTCCCAAAGCTAGGTCCAAGCTTGACTTTCTTCAGCTATCTGTTTGGTCCTTCCCAAGGCATCACATTCTCCTCCTTTGAACTACTCAGCACTGCCTTTTAATTTGCTCAGTGGGCTTTGTCTTGCAAGCACTCGTGTTCTGTGCTTCTTGTCTTCTCTCTATTAAAACTACCACAGAAAGAACCCTGGCTTCTCCACGCTTAGATTTTCAGCAAGATCTGGCACAATGCTGGAGCATAGGTGTTCAATGAATGTGTTTTTCAATGGAAGTGAAAGGAAAATTATAAGCTAGAGAAGAGAAATAACTTTATTGGTTCTCTTCCTCAAGAGGACCTTGAATAACATCCAGATACCCCCTCCTTTCTCCCTTGGAAAAAGGGGAAAAAGTCAAGCCATCTTCAGGACTCATCCCATCTCCCTTAGACTATGCACCTCACTTGTTCTCAGCCTTTCCTGGACTTTCCTGGAAAGTGTGGACCTGGCTGGAGATACCCATCTCCTGGTGTGTCCAACTTGTGGCCTGTGGGCTACATACAGTCAAACAGACCTGTGACTATGGCCCAATACAAAATTGTAAACTTACTTAAAACATAAGAATTTTGCTTTCGCATAGGTTTTGTGTTTGGTTCGTTGTTGTTTTTTTGTAACTCAGTTTTGTAGTTCTCAAGTGTGAATGTTTTATGATAGCTCTGTGTCACAGTGTCAAAAGGATGAATGGCCCTCGTAGACTATTACACTCTATGCAGAAATAGAAGCAATAGGCTACCAGGACTAGAACTACACCAGACTATCTTTCATGGTAATTTGCTTGGTGGACACTTCGGATCGATTTCTATATTAAGACTTTCTATCTAGTACTGTTTGCCTTTCCTGTTGCTGTGACCAAATACCTGACAAGAAGTACCTTAAGAAAGGAAGGGCTAACTGGGGGCTTAGAGTTTGAGGGGATACAATCCATCACGGTGGGCAAGGCACAGCAGCAGGAGCGAGAGGTTGCTGCAGTGACTGAGTCCACAATCAGGAAGCAAATATCACACACACACACACACACACACACACACACACACACACACATACATGTCTCGCATCTGGATACCTCCAACCACAGGGAGTAAGTGTCTCAGGGTCTCCTAGTCCCTTCTAAGCAATGATGTAGAATAGCCTATTTTTAAAACCTCAACCAAAATGTGTGTTTAAGTAGCAATCAGGAAAGATTTTCCATCCTTGGGGCATTTTAACTTTACTAAGCAATTTAGTAGGCTGTACTATAGCAGGGCCACTCTTCTCACCACCCAGCCTCACCTAAGTGCTGCAGCTGAGGACCGTCTTCCCACGCCATCCGTGCTCATTGGGGAGTTAGGGGCCCAGTCTTCATGCACAGAGGGACGGTGCTCTCAAGTAGCCTGAACTGTCGATGAGAACTCCATCTGGGCAGAGGCGGTACCGTTTCCAGGAGACGTTGGCTCCGTTCAGGGGTGATATGAGGCTAAGGAAAGGCTTGCCCTTGGCTCTGTTATTCTGCCCTGGACATTCCCAAACAGTGTGTTCCAAAGCAGCCTCCCTCTTTTCCCCACCATCCTGTGTATCCTGTGCACCAGTTGGGGCATAACTCCTCCAGGGTAAGTTCAATAATCCATCTTTATCTATAGTCCATCTAGGTGTTGTGGTTTGAATGTGAAAAGTCCTCCATAGCCAATGTGTTTCAACACTTGGTCTGAAGCTGATGGCACTGTTGTGGAAGGTTGTGGAAACTTTAGGAGGTGGATCTTCTCTGGTGGAAGTGAGTCACTGGGGATAGGCTCACTTCCTGTCTGCTCTCTGCTTCCTAGGTTCAGATGTAGTGTGACCAGCCACTGACTCCTGCTACCAGAGCTTGCCTGCCATAATGAACTGTAGCCCCTCAAATCGGAAAGCAAAATAAATGTTTCTTCTCTTAAGTTGTCTCTCATCAGTTATTTGGTCACAGCAACAAGAAAAGAACTAATACATTAAAAAGTAAAATGCTTTTGCATTAAACAGTGGACTTTCTTTTCCTACAATTTTGTGGTTTCCCCAGGAACAGGATTTTGGAAGTTCAAGGAGGGGACAGAGTTTGGGCTCTGGGATAGAGGATGTGCCTAGCATGTGTGAGGTCCTGTGTTCATTCTCCAGCTGAAAAGAAAAACAAAATAATAGCTCAAGGATCACAGTTGGAAGTCCTGGATGACACAGTGAGAGTATGAGAGAATGGATTGTTCTCCAACTAGGAGTTCCCAGCAGCCTCCTTCTGGGTGAATTACATCAGGGAAAAGAGAAAAGAGTTTCCTGTTTTAATTAATTTTGAGACTGTGTCTCACTATGTAGCCCAGGCTGACCTCAAATTTATTATCCTCCAGCCTTAGTCACCTGAGTGTTGGGATTACCTACATGTACTACCACACCCAACTTGGGAGTTCCTTTTCAACTACCTTGTATGCACACCTCTCTTGTATACCCCAACTCCACATGCACATGCATGTATATACATATACACAGATGTGTCATGTTCCAAACTTCCTAGCTCAGTATCTTTCCCCAGGACAACAAGTTGCTGCCACTTTCTTACAGATCAGTAAGAAAACACCCAAACTTCCCACACCAGTGTGCTTTCACCAGAGAACAAGGTGCTCTTGTTGTGAGGAAGCTGAAAGACAAGTTAGGGGTGAAGTGGGAGGTGGTAGGCATCCGCCTCCAATACCCTTCTGTAGTACAAGCTGTGCCGGGAGGCAGGTGCTGTCCCGTGCACCTCAGTGGGAACATCAGTCAATCTGCATAGGCATGTCAATTTTCAGAAGCACCTTAGACAGGCCTCCTGGTGAGGTTTCCCTGGTATAGAAGGAACACTATAGAAAAATAGATCTCTTTTCTGTTCACTTTATTGGTTTTTTTTTTGAAACAGGATCTTACTCTATAGCCCAGGCTAGCATCGAAGTCATGGCAATCCTCATGCCTTAGCCTCTTGAGTGCTGGGCTACAAGCATGACCCACCATCCCTGGCTTCTTTCCTGTCCAGTTCTATATTTTATTTTGTTTGACAGATGTGTAATCCATGGTTAAGAGAGTAAATATCACAGCTGAGTGCAAGGGTTTAAAGTTAGAAAGGCAGAAGATGTAGTTCAGTTGGTAGAGTTTGTAACCCCAGCACTTAGGAGATGAAGACAGAGGATCAGAATTTCAAAGTCATCCCTGCTTCATAAATGAGTTTGAGGCTAGCCAGGGCTACAAGAGAGCCTGTCTCAATAATAACAGCAGCAGGGACTAGAGAGTCAGCTCTGTAGTTAAGAGCATTGGCTGCTCTTGCAGAGGATCCGGGTTTACTTCCCAGCACCCATATGGCAGGCAACAACTGTCCATAACTACAGTTCCAGGGGATCTCATGCCCTCTTGTGACTCCCTCGGGCATTGCATAACATGGGTGCATTTACATACATGCAGGCAATACGCTCATACACATAAAATAAAAATAAAATATTTAAAAATAACAACAATAATAATAATAAACCAAAACAATATAGAGAAATCTGAGTTCAAATTGTGACCTTGCACTTACAAGGCACATGACTTGTGAACATACTACAGCGTTCTAGAGCTTCATGTTCTCAAGGGAGTAATGTAGGCACTATCCAGCTTGCTAGAGGCTGTGAAGAGAATACATGCCCTGGCACAGCAATGGCAGTTTTTACAAACATGGGGCATAGACTCAGGTCTACGTGCATTTGTGTGTGATTGATGCTCCCTGGAATTCCTCAGTTCATTGCCTTCAGGGACCTTTGGCTCTGTGGCACTGGGAAGACATAAGTAAAAGAGTCCATTTGAAGCAGAAAGCTAGTGGGCAACCCCCAGGAGCCACAATTACATGTTCACTTTGGCCTAACTGTAAATTTCGTTCAGGATGACTCTCAGCTAGAGAGGAGGACCTTTTTTTCCTGCATCAAGGATGTATAATAACATTCTAGAGAACCTATTTAAAGGAAATACTTGCATTTGTGGCCTTGGATTTTCAAGAAGGATGCTATAAAATAATTAAGGACTTAACATTCCAAGTTCATGTCAGGTAGTGCCAACTAGAAGTTTCTCTCTCTCTCTCTCTCTCTCTCTCTCTCTCTCTCTCTCTCTCTCTCTGTGTGTGTGTGTGTGTGTGTGTGTGTGTGTGTGTGTGCAGGCCAGAGGTAGACCTCAGATGTCTTGTTTGGTCTCTCTCCACTTGTTTTTTTGAGGCAGGGTCTCTCACTTAACCCAGAGTTTGAAGATTCACCTGGCCTGCAAGCCCCTGGAATCTTCCTGTTTCTCTGCCTCCCCAGCCCTGGGGTTGCAGGAGCATGCTTCTAGCACAAGAGTGGTACAGGCCAAAGGATCCTGCTCAAGGCCAACCTCAACTTCAACTTCAAGAATTTGAGGCCTAGCTGGGCTACATGAGACCCTGTCTAAACAAAACAACAACAACCCCAAATACCAACGAGCTCCAATAATCTTTCTATAGAATATAAAAATAAATTATCTAAAGTCAGCTAATTCTGCATTTCTCACACTAGTTTGGAGGAAAAACAGGCTTAGTGCTTGACTTGCTGAGTTTACAGGCAAGCTGTCTTTCATTCCTCCATAAACGTGATTTTTCAATACATGTGGATTTCTCACAAGATGTTCACAAGACTCGTGCCAAAATCTATTTTTCCCTGGGTATTACACTTGGGCTGCTGAGCCGCACAGTAATTTATGACCAGCCCACTGCGGTGACCCCTCCTCCCTGTGTGACTAACAGGAAGAGAAGTTTGGCAGCAGCCCTGCCTTAATGAATGAAAAATGCAAACCTTGCAAATCTCTCTGCATTTCAATCCCCTGGAGACCTGATGCAGACAAATTTCCAAAAAGCTTATATTTCCAAGATGCAATTTACTGCCCTCAAAGATTCCTTGTAGGCCACCCAAAGCACATAGGCCTTATTAAAACAGATTTTTAGCCTCCAAACAAATGTATTAATTTTTTATTAAAAAATGGGGAAAATTGACAGTGAGAAGCTTTGACGGGAATCGCCAAATAGGACACTATTGTTGCACATTTCAATTACACAGGAGATGATATCAGAAAAGAGAACTGACCCTCCTGTCCCCACGTTACATTGCTGCATGCCCCCACAGGACTTTGACAGATGGAGACTTGAGGTTAGTTCCCTTGTGTGGTGAATTCCTCACAAGGCTGATGTGCATCGTGGGAGATGCCATCTCTGCACACTCCTGGGCAGTAGCTAGTCACTCATTTGCACCTGTGGATTTGAGCTCCCCAAAGCAAAGAGTGGGGAAGTTCTGGGCGGAGGAGTTTCTCCTCTTTTAGCATGTGGGAAATGTGCTTTCCTATAGTCTGGCAGGGTGGGGGGCACTCACTTGAGAAATGAAATTTAGTACCATGTAGAGCACAAATTTTAACACAAGTCCAGAATCCATTACCCAAAATCCTTATTGCCAGATGTGTTTCAGAATTTGGAATCTTTCAAGTTTTCATTTGTTTGTTTGTTTTTTAGACAGTTTCACCATGTAGCCCTGGCTGGCCTGGAACTTGCAAGGTGGACCAGGTTGGTTTTGAACCTGAAGTGATTCTCCTGCCTCTGCCTTCCAAGTGCTAAGACTACAGGCATGTGCTACCATGTCTAGCTTCACTTTCTTTTCTTAGCTAGGTACTTCAGCCTGGCCTGGAACTCTCTATGTAGCCCCAACTAGTCTTGGACTCACTCTCTGTCTGAGCTTTCAGAGTATTGAAATTTGGTCACATACCATGACACATGACATCTTTTAAGTTTTTAGAAGGTTTGTGTGCAGCATGTGTTTTGTATATGAGAGAAGATAAGACAGCACCCCATGATCAAATACTTCTTTTCCCCTCATCCCCCTACCTCCCAGGAGAGCCACAGGCTAAGCACAAAGCCTTGGACACATGGAGACATTTAGGATTCTACCCTGACAGTGTTCTCTCCTGCCAACAGTAGAGTGTTGATCAGGTCTTCCCTTGAGGTTGCAAGATAGGGAAGGAGAAGAGCAGCTCCAAGAATATAGGTTTTCTACAACTCTTCCTCCTGGTGCTCTTTCTTTTTTAAAAACAAATTTATTATTTTTATTTTATGTGTATGAGTATATTGCCTGCATGTATTTAAGTACACTCATGCCGTGCAATGTCCTTGGAGGTCAGAAAAGGGCATTGGATTCCCCTGGAACTAGCGTTACGGACGGTTGTCAGCCACCATGTGAGTGCTGGGAATCGAACCGGACTCCTCTGAAAGAGCATCCAGAGCTCTTAACTGCTGAGCCGTCTCTCTAGCTCCCCTGGTGCTCTTATCATGAATTAAAATTCTTTCTTATTAACCCCAAAGGAGATTTCTTGCAGATTCTGTTGTTCAGAACTGGGTCTCAGTCATAATCCAATTTAAAGTCTAGAACAATTTTATTCCTTAAACTTAGGGGGTTGTAGACATTTAAACTTGGCCTTGTTACTCAGATGTCCAGACTAATTTTTTTTTCTTTTCCTTTAAAAAAAAATTTTTTTTAATTGGGGCTGGAGAGATGGCTCAGTAGTTAACAGCATTGGTTGTTTTTGTTCAAATTCCATTCCCAGAACCCATATGGTGACTAACAACTGTCCATAACTCCAGTTCCAGAGGATTCTATGCCCTCTTCTGACCTCCATGGGCATTCTACATGAGTGCACTTACACGTTTGCAGGCAATATACTCATACACATAAAATAAAAATAATAAAATATTTTTTACGTTTAAAAATTTGAATATTAAAGATGACCCCTTTGGGTATTCAGAGAAAATGGATCTTAGGGTTGTGTGAGGTGATATCTCACTGTGGTTTTGATTTTCATTTTTTATTGAGTGTATGTGCATTTTGTACAATAGATCTTAATCCAGTTTAGACCCACTCCCCCAGCTGTGCTTCCCCTGTAGCCCTCCATACATTCTGTCATATATGCTAAGTCCTATCTAGTCAAGCATTTATACCCACCTGGGTACAAGTTGAGCCACTGGAGTCTAGTCAGCCTATCTAGAGCCACTCCCTTAAAGAATACCTACTCTCCCTCACCCAGAGGTAATCAGTTGCCAATAGTTCTTCTGCTAGGGTTGGGGCCTGCTGCCCATGTCCCTCATTCTATACTGGGTTTTTTTTCTGATTGTGTAGACATAGGTCTTGTGCATGCTGTTACTATTGTTGCAAGTTCATGTGAGCAAGCTCCCAGTGACCAGAAAGTCTCTGTTTCCTTATGTTCATGCACCAACTCTGACTCTTACAATCTTTCCAACCATCTTCCCCGGTGGTCCCTGAGCCATGGGTGGGTGATGTTTAACACAGGAGTCCTATTCAGGGATATGCATTCTACAGTCTCTTGTTCTCTAAAACTTTGTGAGTTGTGGCCTTCTGAGTGTTCACAATTTGTTGTATGAGGAAGCTTCACTGTTGAGAGTTGAGTGATGTATTCGTATTCTCTCTTCCCCTTGTTCTGTTATGTTCCATGTGCTTTAGGTGTAGAGGTTCCACTGTAGATGTATCACTTAGGGCTGGGTATCTCTCAGACATGTATTCTCTGTTTGTGACCAGTTATGGAACTCTGTAATAGCCACCATCTGTCACAAAAGGAAGCTTCTTTGATGAGTGGTGTACTGTATGCTTGTCTGTAAATATAAGGATCCATATTTAGCATATAGTAGCAAATATCTTTTTTCTAGAAATATGACAGAGATGGTGTTTTCTCTAGGATCTATGGCCTCTCTAGTTATGTTAGACTATTTATTGATTCATCCACTGCTGATTAGAGTCCTATATTGGAAGCTGAAGCAATGGCTCAGCAGGTAAGAGTACTTGCTGTGCAAGCATAAAGACCTGAATTCAAATCTGTAGCACACATACAGAAAGCCAGGTGTGGCTGTGCTTGCATGTGTAACCCTAGTACAGGGAGGCAGAGACAGGAAGATTGCTAGGTCTTGCTGGCCATCGGCCTAGCTCCAGGTTCAGTGAGAGATCTTGTCTAAAAGAAATAGAAGGTGATATAACAGGACACCCAATACCCTCTTCTGGCTTCCCACACTACATACACCTACCCACAACCCATGTATACACATGCATGCACCAAACACACACACATACACACACACACACACACACGAGTCTAATTTTGGGACTTTGTGTTAAGGTGCAGCACTTTACCCTCAGCATTACAAAGGAAGGAAATGGAAGTAGAGAAAGTAGAAGTAAGGAAGTAGCAAGTGAGGCAATCAGAAGCTAGTTACAGTTTAGGTCAGTGGCAAATCTAGCCTGTTGCCTATTTTCATAAAGATTTATTAGTACACATTGATGCCCATTATTTTGCACATTGCCTGTGGCTGCTTGTGTACTACAACCACCGAGTTGAGTAATTGCAACAGAGTACATGAAGCCTGCAAAGCCTAAATGCTTGCTGTGCAGTCCTTCACAGGAAAGCTTTGCTGGTCCTTAAACTGAGCTAATCTACCAACCAAGCTGATAAGCAAATGATTGTAAGATGACAGTCTCCATTCCCAGCCATTTTATCGCAGCAATGAGAAAACTATTATCTCAAGGAAGGAAGGATTTATTTTGGTTCACAGTTTGAGAGTACAGCCTGTCATGACAGGGCAGGCACAACAGCAGGAGGTTGAAGTGGATGGTCACATTGCATTCACAGTCAGGAAGTAGAGAGCAATGCATATTGGTCCTTAGCTCACTCTCCTTTTTATTTATTCTGGGACCTCAGCTTGTGGAATGGTGCCACTTGTGTTTAGGGTAGGTCTTCCCACCTCAATTAACCTAATTCCTTCATAGACATGCCTAGAGGTTGGTCTCCTATGTGATTCTAGAGTCTGTCAGTTTGAAAGAAAGGTCCTACAGAAATTAATGTGCTCTCTCTCTCTCTCTCTCTCTCTCTCTCTCTGTTGATTCATAACTGAATCATTAATTGGATTGAACAGGAAATGTAGTGCTCAGTACAGATTTATAGCACAGAGCCAGAGGTTGGACATTACATTTGGAATACATCTGCAAGGGAGTTAAGTAGTACCACTTCAGTGGGTTGAGGGAAACCCAGAGCAATGGAAGTAATTCCTACCTCCAGTCAGAACTGTGTTAGCAAGGAACCAGAACCAAACCATGTCAGAAGAGTGCCAGCATCTCAGCTGCGAGACCATCAGCAGAGGCAGGGAGTACACACCTGAATAAGGCTAGGCAAACCAGGCTGCTCTATTTGAGGTGAGCAGCCCAAGACTGTCATCCAGCATTGTCATCCCTAACATGAATATCACCAAAGGGAAACCAATGATATTCCAACTCTCTCTTTTTCCAAGATGCTCTTCTATTTGCATAAGTACAAATAGATCCACTACCCTGCCCCCGCCAGCTTTATATTTTAATGATGTTGTAACGTGATGCAAGTTTATATTTTAGGTTTATGTAGCTAGAAAGACCTCTTTTTTTTT